>NC_142691.1:25462045-25765075 GCF_056320005.1 Nelumbo lutea | reverse complement strand
GACTCGAGCATTCTAACACTCCCCCTCAAGCTGGAGAGTATATATCATATAGTCCCAACTTGTTACAAATGTAATCTATTCTTCCCCGAGACAATCCTTTTGTGAAGATATCTGCCCACTGATTTCTTGAGCTCACATGAGATGTAGTTATTACCCCACTTATCACTTTCTCTCTCACAAAGTAACAATCCACCTCAATATGTTTAGTTCTTTCATGGAAGACAGGATTGGATGAGATGTGAACAGCAGCTTGGTTATCACAGTATAGTTTCATGGGTTTGTCAATTGAGAAACCCATCTCCTGTAGTAGGTTCTTCAGCCATACTAGTTCACATGTGGTATGGGCCATAACCCTGTACTCTGCTTCCGCACTACTTCTTGCCACCATTGTTTGCTTCTTGCTCTTCCAAGTTATAAGATTGCCACCTAGGAAGGTACAATACCCTGTGGTTGACCTCCTGTCTGATATAGAGCCAGCCCAATCAGCATCTGTGTACCCTACTATCTCAAGAGGTCCTCCTTTTTGACATAACAAACCACGACCTAGAGCACCCTTTAGGTACCTAACAATTCTCAGAACAGCTTCCCAGTGAGGAACCCAGAGATGTTGCATAAACTGACTCACCACACTCACAGCAAATGATATATCTAGTCGGGTAATGGTCAGGTAGTTCAACTTTCCCACCAACCTTCTGTATCTTCCAGGATCATCAAACTCTTCACCTGCATCCACACTTAACTTGGCATTGAGTTCCATAGGACTCTCTGCTAGTTTAGCACCTAACAACCCTGTTTCTTCAAGTAGATCAAGAACATATTTCCTTGGACATAGGTTGATCCCCTGTTTTGACCTCGCAACTTCTATTCCTAAGAAATACTTTAGCTTCCCCAGATCTTTCATATTGAAGTGGTCCTGTAAGAATTTTTTCAGCCTGTCAATTCCATTGTTGTCACTTCCAGTTATGACAATATCATCCACATACACGACTAACAAAATTTTTCCATCTTTTGAGTTATAGCTAAACGCGGAATGATCAACCTGACACTGTTTCATCCGAAAGGCCTTCACCACTTCACTGAACCTACTGAACCATGCACGAGGAGATTGTTTCAGTCCATAGATTGCCTTTTTGAGCCTTGACACCTTACCAACCTCCCCCTGAGCAACAAACCCTGGTAGTTGCTCCATATACACCTCCTCAACAAGATCACCATGTAGAAAGGCATTTTTTATGTCAAGTTGTAGGAGAGGCCAATCATACATAGTAGCCAATGAGATCAACACCCAAACTAAACCAATTTTAGCCACAGGAGAGAATGTCTCCATATAGTCCACACCATATAACTTAGAATAGCCCTTGGCCACTAACCGTGCCTTCAATCGTTCCACACTGCCATCAGGAAGATGCTTCACTGTATAGACCCATTTACACCCAACAGTGTGCTTACCAGGAGGAAGGGTGGTGAGTTCCCCCGTATGATTATGTTGTAGAGCAGAGAGTTCTTCTTCCATGGCTTGCCGCCACCCTGGAGAGGCAAGGGCTTCCTGTACAGTCTTGGGAATGGGAACCGATGAGAGTAATGATATTAACTTGCAATGAGAAGCAGAAAGGTGAGCAATGGAAACATAGTCTCAAATGGGATGAGAAGTACAAGTACGTTTACCTTTCCGCAAAGCAATAGGGAGATGAAGATTTGAGGGAGAAGAAGCAGTACCAGGATCTATCGGCAGGTGCTGAAGTGGAGGAGGAGCCGAAGCACTTCTGCGAGTATACACTTGAGTAATTGGCAACCTCTTTGTAGTAACTGGCATATGATGTGCATCTGTAGTAGGAGTGGGAGCTACGAGAAGGGGGTCCACAACCGGAACAGGAAGAGGAACCACAGAGGGAGAAGAAGAGACCCCGGCATTGGAGAAAAAAGGAACTACTCAAAGAAGGTGACATAAGGGCACACAAACAATTTATGAAACTTAGGGTTATAATACTTGTACACTTTCTGAGTCCTTGAGTAGCCAAGAAAAATACACTTCGTAGCCCAAGCATCTAGCTTGTCTACTCCAAGCCCAAGTGCTGAACAAAACAAACATAGCCAAAAACTCTTGGGGTGGGAGGAAAGGGAGACAAAGTGGGGAACAACACGGAGAAAGGGGATTGACTTCCAAGGATTGACATGGGCATCCAATTTATTAAAAAACAGGATGTAAGAACAGCATCACTCCAAAAGTGCTTTGGGACATGCATATTGATCATTAAGGACCAAGCAGTTTCAAGATGTCTATTTTTCCGTTCAGCTACACCGTTTTGTTGCGGGCTGTAGGCACAAGAAGTTTGATGAATTATTCCATGATGTTCTAGGTATTGCTGAAATGGTGAGGAGATGTATTCTTTGGCATTATCGGGGTGAAGTATTTTCATATGAACACCAAACTGAGTGCGTAATTCAACATGAAATTTCTGAAAAATAGAGAACAATTCACTACGGTCTTTCATAAGATATATCCATGTCATCCTTGAAAAGTCATCAACAAAGATTACAAAATACTTAAACCCGTTGTATGACACCACTTTAACTGGACCCCATACATCAGAATGAACTAAAGCAAAAGGACTTGATACACAATTATCAGTTCTTGGACTAAATGAGACTCGATGATGTTTTCCCAACTGACATGACTCACAATCTAATGATGAAAAATGACTCAAGGAAGGAACTAACAGCTTCAAAGCCTTGAGAGAGAGATGACCAAGTTTGCAGTGCCATTGGAGAGGAGTAAGAGATGACTGAAAATCCACTGGAGGGCCACCACCATCAAGGTAATACAAACAACCGGCTTCATGCCCTCACCAATCTTCGTCCCCATGTTGAGATCTTGAAACACACAAGAAAAATGATAGAAGGTTACAGAACAATTAAGGGACTTGGTTAATCTACTAACAGACATAAGGTTAAAAGGGAATTTAGGAACATATAAAACAGATGCTAAAGACAATGAGAAGAGATCAACATCACCAACACCACAAATAGAAGATGTAGAACCATTAGCAAGTATAACTGTCTGAGATGTGGAGGTGCGAGAAAGGGAAGAAAATACATCAGGAGTCCCAGACATATGGTCCGAGGCGCCAGAATCAATGATCCAGGGTGAGGCTTTGGAAGCTAAACAAGTCATACCTGAATGGGCAAGTGTAGCTGTGTTTTGCTGAGATGTTTGAAGGAACTGCTCATATATTGCCCGTGGTACACTCACCATTTCCTGCCCGGAAGCACAAGTGGGTGTGGAGGAAGTTGGTGCAGTTTGTTGGCTTTTAGTAATTGTGCTACTATTCTTATATGTAACATGGTTAGCCCAAGTGTTGGGTGGACCACGCAAATCATAGCAGAAATTAACTATGTGCCCCTCTAAGCCACAATGTGTACATTTTCTCTGAGCATTACCCCTTCCTTTTCCACGGCCTCCAGTCCGGCCACTGGCCCGGTTAAACATGTGTCCACCACGGTTGCTTGGAGGACCACTGCTGCCACCACCACTTCTACTTCCACGACTACTCCCTTTAGTCACTACCAAACCAGATCTATCAGAGAAAGAAGAATGTTCCACTGGCTCAATGGATGTCCTCTTAAGACGGGCAAAAACTTCAAGTGAGGGGAGAGTTGATCCCCCAATATCTGTGCTCTGACAGGCTCATATTCAGCCTTCAAGCCCACAAGAAACCTAGTCACATCAAGCTGTTCACATTGCTGTTGTTGGATCTAGACATCTGATGTTAGAGGGTGATACACATTTAGCTCATTACGGATGTTTCTCAAACTTGCATAATACTTTTCTAAGCTTTGACTTCCTTACTTCAAATTGAAGTACTCTTGGTATAACTGATATACCCTAGTTGTGTTGTCTTGTCTAGAGTACAACTTTTTAGCATGATCCCAAATCTCTTTGGTTGTATCTAGAAACATGAAGTTCACACTAATCTTTGGTTCCATGCTGTTCCAAAGCCATGTCATTATCTGTGCATCATCTTGTTTCCAATCACTAAACCCAGGAGAATCAGAGGAAGGTTTCTCCTCCCTCACATGTTTTACTTTCTTCTTGGCCTTCAAGAACACCTCCACAGATTTTGCCCATGGTAAATAGTTCTCACCATTCAACTTGATGGATGTCATTTGAACACTTAGATAATCTGAAGAGAGCATGATGTTTATTTTGCTGTCATTCCCAACTACAGTTGAAGCCATCTCAATTATGTCTCCTCTGAATATACACCACAATCTCACATTTGTCACAAGACTTATCTCACTTACAATACCACCAACCCACTTTCTTCAACTGCACATTACACACTACACTTTAAAGCTGAAATCATTCAGTCAACACATCAAACACTTGGGCTGCACACTGCAGGACTATTTACCACCAACACACCACCACTAAAATTACTCAGTCATTTCATCGAACACATCGAACACTTGTTCTGCACACTGTAGAACTGATTACACACAAGGTCTAGGGGTTCACTTTTAAGCATTTAAAAACATAGATATGTCAGCCACCACGACACAATCAACACCACACCACTGCTATCGTGGACATCAGCAGTCCACCACTCTTCTTTCAGCAGACATGTGAGCAAGAAAACACAAAAAAAAAGACATGACTGGTATGTGTATCAGTTTCACCCAACACCACAACAACTAACTTTCGAAGCACACAAAAAAAATCAGCATTCACAGTCCATTTCTGAGCACACGACAGCAGTGTCCATACCTGTATACGACCAGCCCTCTTCGTACACTGAATAGAGGGTCTAGTATACCACTTCAACGACCACCACAGCACCGACCAGAGGCATTCTCACCTCCAAGCCCTCAAAACGACAACTCCTTTTCAGCCCTTTATCGAGTCTTCAATCAGATCGGCTGTAGGATGATGAAACCTATTGTGAAGCTAGCGGCGAACCCAGGAAGAAGACAATAGCAAGAAAACGAACACCAGACCTTAATGCTCTGATACCATGTGAATAAACCCTAATTGTTTCTAGGTCAAAGTAGAGAAGAAGAAAGAAGAAAGAAAAGAGAAAGAAGAAGAAGGAGAAGAGAAGAGTGTTCGACCAGACTAGAAGAGAGGATGTTCAAAAGTTACTCTCCTAGCCGACCCACTTGACTTTTATTCATGAAAAACTTGAGTTACAAGAAAGACAATTTTGTCCCTCATAGAAGATGGGACACATAACTTAAACTCAGATACAATAGACATTTCACTTTCAATAAGATACACCAAAATGACCAAAATGCCCCTGACTCGAGCATTCTAACACTAAGGAAAGGGATGGACTCTACCACCTTGAAGCAACCAGCAAACCATCGCACACTGTTATGCATGTCACACACGGTCATTCTTATCTACCTCCAATAAAGATTTAATTTGGCGTCATCACCTCCATTTCGGTCATCCTTCATTTCCTGTTTTAAAAACAATGCTTCATTCCTTATTTAAAGGAATTGATGTTGAAACATTTCATTGTGATGTTTGTGAACTTGCTAAGCACAAAAGGGTTTTTTCCCAATCAGCAATAAAAGATCTTCAACTCCTTTTTATTTGATTCATTCGGATATATGGGGCCCTTCTAAAATTCCCAACATTACTGGTTCTAGATGCTTTGTCACCTTTATTGACTATTGCACTAGGGTCACATGGATCTTTCTTCTTAAGTCTAAATCTGATGTGGGTACCATTCTTCCCAACTTTCATAACATGGTCCAAACTCAGTTTGGTGTGAGAATTAAAAGGTTTCGATCTGATAATGCTACAGATTATTTTAATCAGAATTTGTCCCCATTTTTTCAAAAAGAAGGCATTGTGCATGAATCCTCCTGTGTTAACACTCCCCAACAGAATGGGATAGCTGAGAGGAAAAATGGCCATCTTTTGCAAACCACCCGAGCCTTTCTCTTTCAAAATCGGGTGCCAAAACAATATTGGGGGGAACTTGTCCTTACTGCTGCATACACCATAAATAGACCACCATCTAAAGTTCTTGATAACCGAAGCCCAATACAAGTCCTTTCTCAATTCTACCCTGATATTCGAACCTCAAATAATCTCACACCAAGAATTTTTGGCTGCACTGCCTTTGTTCATGTCCATAATAAGGGAAAATTGGATCCACGAGCAATCAGGTGTGTCTTCTTGGGATATTCCCCAACTCAGAAAGGTTATAAATGTTATCATCCAACCACTAGAAAATTCTACACCTCCATCGATGTTACATTTGAGGAGGGACAATCCTTTTTCACTCAACCTTATCTTCAGGGGGAGCCCTCATTAATGGAAGATAAGGCCTCGGATCTACTCTCCTTAGATGTATTACCCTCCTCACAGTCATCCAACCGTCAAGAATCACATCCCTCTGAGTCAATCCTCTGAGCCCCACATTCCCGAGTCCCAACAAGAGTCAAACAACCCGACCATTGAACCAAATTCAGACATTGTTAACCCCATCAATGATGTGCATGATGATGTGAGATATATGCAGGTTTACTCTAGGAGAAGAAATCCAAATCCTCAACTTGTGCAAGTACAAGATTCAACTCTTAATCATGGAACTGAGGGATATGCAAAACCTGAACCTGCACCTTCACAGTCTGAGTATGACCTACCTATTGCACTGAGAAAAGGAACCAGAGAATGTACCAAACGCCCATTGTACCCTTTAGCCAAATCTGTGTCGTTCCAAAGATTCTCTAAATCCCATAAAAGTTTTCTAGCCATCCTTAACACCATTCCAATTCCTAATACTCTAGCCAAGGCACTTTCTAATAAGGAGTGGAGAAAAGCCATGAGAGTGGAAATGGAGGCACTAGAAAAGAACAACACATGGGAAGTTGTGGATCTACCAAGAAATAAGAAGACTGTAGGTTGTAAATGGGTGTTCACAATTAAGTCAAATCTGATGGGTCGTTAGAAAGGTACAAAGCACGACTGGTAGCCAAGGGATATACATAGACTTATGGGGTAGATTATTAGGAAAATTTTGCCCCAGTAGCTAAAATGAATATAGTAAGGGTGTTACTGTCTTTGGTTGCTAACTATAATTGGGATTTGCAACGGTTTGATGTAAAGAATGCATTTCTCCATGGTGATCTAGAAGAGGAGATATACATGGACATTCCACCGAGTTTTGGAGATGTACAAATATGTCGATTGGCAATAGAATGAAACACATCAGTATTCTACCATTCCAAAACAAATAGACTTATAATTTGGTGGATTGGCATTTTCTACTAGAAGTGCTCAAGAATTGTGGTTTTGGAAAGAGATGGTGTAACTGGGAGTTTGGTTGTATAAATTCTTGTTGTTACTCTATGTTAGTTGATGGAATGGTAAAAGACTTTTTCTCAATTTGTCGAGGCCTTAGATAGGGTGATCCCCTCTCACCGGTCCAATTCACACTTGTAGCTGATGTGTTTAGCAAGTTTATCTCAAAAGCTTATAGGGATGAGGTAATAAGTGGCTAGAGAATAGGTAGGAATGCTATTCTAGTTTCCTATCTCCAATTTGCTAATGATATTATAAATTTTTGTGAAGGAAATGACTTAGGTAAGGTGAGGAACCTCAAAGCTCTACTAGAATATTTTGAATGCATCTCAAACCTAAAAATAAATTTGGATAAGAATTGTGTAGTGGGCATTAACTTGGGTGACCAGACCATTGGTTCTACTGTAGGTTGTTTAGATTGTCCCATTTTCTCTTGGCCTCTGTCCTACTTGGGTATCCCATTAGGTGGAAACCCCGAGGCAAGTTGTTGTTGGACACCAGTGTTGGAGAAATTTGAAAATGGAAGAGAAACTTGGAATAGGATTTTTTTTTATCAATAACAAAAACTTGATTAATAATGTGAAGATTTATGAAGCTTTAGATACAATAGGGGAGGTAAAATGTCTTAACTCCCCATCAATAGAAAACAATGACAAAAAGTTACAAATTAGCCCAAAAGATAGCCTCCCTATTCACCCCTACTTGGTTAGCCCATCTGCAAATGAATTAGCAGTCCTCTTCACCCAGCTATATTGCATCTCAATGTCCCTACCCAACCAACTAAATTTTTTCTTTTCATTGTTATAGCTCCACAAGTCACTGTCCTCATCCTTCAGCCAGCTAATCACCACCTTCGAGTCACCTTCCAAGACCAATCGTCTGATATTTAGTTCCCTTACTCTTCAAATTCCTTCCAAAGCTGCAAGGATCTCAGCCCTAAGAGAGTCTCCTTCCCCAATGGGGCCAGAGAACAAAGCAATAACAATCCCTTCCTCATTCCTGAATACTCCCCCAATCCTAGAAGGCCCTAGATTCCTCAGACTACTGCCATTGAAATTCAGTTTTATAAATCCAGAGGGAGGAGGGGACCAAGAGGGGCTAAGAGTCATCTTACACAAAGCAGAGGTAGCTATCTCTTTCCAATTTCTTAATAAGTCGGCCACAAGAAAGTCTGAGAACAGCTCCAAAGATTTTAGCCAATGGACCGCCCTTAAAAGTATTATGTCTAATAGGTTTTCCAAGGTTCTTTCCTTGTTTGAGAAAATTCGAGAGTTTCTTTCTTCTCATAGGGACCAACATAGCCCTAATGTTCCTCCACATAATCTTCCCTCTCTTCTTAGGCCATCTGAAAAACGTAGGAGAGAACAGACTTTGGACACTCTCGGGAGGATTCCAAGAATGCCCAAAGAGGGAAAGAGCTCACTCCAATATAGTTTTAGTGACCTTACAATAAACCATAAGGTGGTAACCATTTTACCCATCAGCTTTACAAAGAGTACACCTATTAGGAAGTAAACAAGAATTGGGAGATAGAGTTACCTTGATTAGGACCACACTAGCAAACCTACTAGTTTACTTCCTCTTTAACTTTAGGATCCCAGCTAGAGAGGCAAAGAAATTAGAGAAGCTAACGAGAGACTTCCTCTAGGAGTTGGGGGAAGAGAGGCAAAGAAATTAAGAATTTGGCCTTGTTGGGTAAGTGGTTATAGAGGTGGCCACTAGAAAGAGGTAGACTTTGGCATGAGATGATAGTTAGTATTCATGGGATTGTGGAGAATGGCTAGGATGCTAGTGCGTCTCATCGAGCTACCATGGCAACTCCTTGAAAAGCTATCCATAGTATCCTTCCTCAATTCTTTGCATGTATTAACCTATCAGTCTAGTCACAAACATTTATAAGGTTATGTGTTGTCTTTGAGGATTAAGAAAGTGATCCCCCCATTGATTTCACAGTCTCAAGAGGCCTTTGTGTAGGATAGGCAGATCATTGACCAAATTCTTATTGCTAATGAATGTGTGGAGGCTCAAAAAAGATTAAAGAGAAGGGGAGTGGCTGTCAAATTGGATTTGGAAAAAGCCTTAAAGCCTATGACTTGGTGGATTGGAACTTCTTAATTGATACTATGAGGAGGTGTGGATTTGGAGAGTTGCAGTCTAAACGGATGAAGGGTTGCATGCAGTCTACTCACTACTCAATTATTATTAATGGGACAATGTATGATTTCTTTGAGGGTTTTAGGGGATTAGACAAGGTGACCCTCTCTCTCCTTTTCTGTTCACTTTGGTGGATGAAGTACTAAGCAAACTGATCTCAAGAGCAAATTGCCTGCAATTGTTCAGGGGCTGGCATTGAGACTGAATTGACCATATTCTGTTCACTTTTCTGTTCATTTTGGTCACTCATGCACTTGGCATTAGGACTGAATTGACCATATTCTTCCTCCACACATTATGTCTCATTTGGCTTCTCTCCCAATTGTTATTGTTGAAATAATTTAGTTATTTGTGTTAGAGTCTGTTTGGCTAGTCAAAGCCTTTTTTTTATTTTCTGTTATTGTACTCACTTACAGCAGGGACACAAGAGTCTTTTCCCTTCTTTCTGCTGCCCTATATAATATAATAGAAGCTGGCGCCACCAGCACTGTTCCATTGCTCCAAACCTTCTCTTCTTCCTTTCTTTCTTCTCTTCTCTCTTCTTCCCTTCTCTTCTCTACTTCCTCATATTTCAATCAGATTTATTGCCAAGATGGTATTAGAGCAAGGCTGTTGAATCTGGGTGACCAAGTTTTCTCTTCAAGTTGCTGAATCTGGGTGGAACAAAAGATTGAATCTAGGCTGATCAAATCGGATCTGCAACTGGTACAACCCTAAAGTTTTCTTTCTTCTTTTATTTATTTCCTTGGTCATGTACCAAGTGGAGAACAAATGAATCCAAACCAGTGAATGTCAGCAGACTTTTGTGAGCGTTATACCTCTTTTATTTGTTGGATCATGTGATCCTATACCTGTGAAAAGGTGATGTAGGTCAAAGATGACCTGTTTTCTCTACCCGTTAGTCTGATTTCATGTGTTAGGATCTCTCTTATTGATTAATGTTGTGGTGGAACTTACTAGAAAACCAGTAGGCTGGGACTGTTCTTCATGCAGATCTGAAAATCAGTCTCGTCATAGTTCTTCTTTGGAAATTGGTGCTGTTTTTTGTGCTCAGATTAAGTCCAGAACTGAATTGTTGTGTGTGGAGCTTTTGTCGATATAAAAAGGAATCCTAAGTTGAGAGTTTAGATAAAAAAAAAAAAACTGTGTTTATCATGTCGTCTGAGAATTCTGCTACTTTAGAGATTTCAGGAGCCACAATGGAGTGAGTGGGGGAATGGATATGAATTTCCCCATGGCTGTTATTCCCTTTGATGGTCTGAACTACCTTGAGTGGTCTAGGGGAATAAAACTTTACATCACTGCTAGGGGGAAAATAGGATACATCAATGGGAGAGTGAAGGAACCGAAGAACAGAAGTGCTGAATATGATAGGTGGAACCAAGAGAATAGTATGGTGATGCCATGACTCCTGGTTTCCATGCTGCCATAGGTAAGGAAGACTTTTATGTGGGTTGAAACTGTTTGTGAGATATGGGAACAAGCAAAGTCCACATATTTGGAGTAGAGACACTACGTTAAGATATACCAACTGCAAGTTGAATCATCTACTTGCAAACAGGGAAAGAGGAGTCTCTCGATGTACTATTCTGATTTGACATCGATATGGAAAGAACTTGATTACTACCAGAATGTGAATTAGAAGTGTGATGAAGATGCAAAGGCGTATAAGTCACTTGTATCTCAGCAACGGGTCTTTGCCTTCCTCCTAGGGCTGAATCCTTCATATGAGTCCATCAGGGTGCAGACCTCGGGTAGTAAAGACTTGCCATCAGTTTAGGAGGTGTATGCTTTAGTGCAGTCAGAAGAGAGTAGAAGTGTGATGAATTGTGTAGAGGGAGAGTCAGTTGCCCTAGCTGTCCGGGGAAATTCAGATACAAATGTCGGAAGTGCTTTTAAGAAAGGTGACTCTCAGAAGAGAACAGATGATAAGAATAGACTTTGGTGCACTCCCTGCCAAAAGACAAGACACACCAGAGATACATGTTGGGATCCCCATGGAAAACCTAAATGGGCAAAGGATTTGGGTAAGAAGTCAACACCTGATCAGGGCAAGAAACCAAGTCAGTAGAATCAGAAAAAGTATAATTTAGCTAATATGGCATCTCCAGAGACTAGTCCATTGGTAACTCAGGAGAGGCATCACAGTTCTGACCCTAAGGGAGAAATTATCAACTCCTTTCGTGGCCATTTGGAATTGTATAGTAGGACTCTCCACCAGATGGATTCTGGTCCTACTCCCTCTACCTCTTTTGCATCTACATCGGGTAATGCTGCCACTGCCTTCCATGTGTCATCTCATACCACTGATTCTCTTTAGATTATTGACTTCGGAGCCTCAAACCACATGACCGGTAAGTCAAATTTATTTCAGACATATAACCTTCTCTCTAGAAAAGATAAAGTGAGACTAGTTGATGATTCTTTCTCTACCATAATTGGCCAAGGTACCATACCTCTCCCACTCGACCTTACCCTTTCTAATGTACTGCATGTTCCGAAATTACCTATAAATTTGTTGTCCATTAGTAGTTTAACTCACTCCTTGAACTATTCAGTCACTTTCTTTCCGTCTTCATGTGTGTTACAGGATTTGGCCTCAGGGAAGACAATTGGTAGAGGAAGCATGGTGGATGGTCTCTACGTGTTGGAGAATAAAGCTAGTTTTGTGGCTACAGAGTCCATGAGTTTGTCCAGTGAGAGTCAAGCCTATTTATGGCACAATCGTCTTGGTCATCTTTCTTTTGAGTCATTAAAAGTTATGTTCCCAAAGTTGTTTGAGTCCTTGTCAGTGAGTCAGTTACAGTGTCAAACATGTCAATTGAGTAAACATTGTAGAAGTTCTTTTCCTTTGAGAAATAAAAGATCTGAATTTCCATTTCATATTGTTTATTCTGATGTTTGGGGCCCTATTACTCTACCTACTGAGGTTGGATATAAGTACTTCATTAGCTTGATTGATGATTACTCTAGATACACTTGGGTTTACCCTATATGATCTAGAGATGAAGTGCCAAAAATTGTGAAAGACTTTCAACGCAAGGTGTTCACTCAGTTCCAAACTGAAATCCGTATCTTCCAATCGGACAATGCAAATGAATACTTCCATAGTGATCTCACAGAATTTTTTTCTTCGAGTGGGTCACTTCAACGAAGCTCTTGTGCTAGGACACCCCAACAAAACAGTATTGTTGAACGAAAGAACCGTCACCTTCTCGAAGTAGCTCGTGGCTTATTAATTCATATGAATGTGCCAAAACATTTTTGGATGGATGCAGTTTTGTGTGCTACATACATCATCAACTGTATGCCATCTCGGTTACTAGAGTATAAGGCCCCACATCAGCTTCTGTTTCCTACAGCTCCGTTGTCCACCATTTCGATGTGTTTTTGGGTGTCGTTGCTTTGTCCATAACTTGTCCCCTACTCGAGGTAAGCTTGATCCTCGGGTTATTCTTTGTGTTTTCCTTGGTTACCCTTTATATCAAAAGGGGTATCGTTGCTATGATCCTACCTCTCACAAATACTATGTCTCCATTGATGTATCCTTCTTTGAGAATCAACATTTCTTCTCGGTTTCTCCTCAAGGGGAGAGTAGGGTTGAGGAGAAACAGGCGGCTCAAACTCAACTACCTCCTTTACCCAACCCTCTTCCATTCTGTGTCTTTCATAGTCACCATAAAAGCCAACAGAGTTCAAGAGCCGTGGAACTTGACACTATGCAACCAACATCATCGAATTAGCCAGAGGCAGATCCTTCTCATCAGCCAGGTACATTTGCTCCTATTGATATGCCTGTTCCTCTTAATGTTGATTCCCCTGTCATCAATGATCTTGATGTTCATATTGCTAAGAGGAAGGGTGTTAGATCTTGTACCACTAACCATCCTATCTCTAATTTTGTGTCCTATGATCACATTTCACCTTCATTCCGTGCATTCCTCTCTTCTGTGGACAGTGTCCCCGTTCCTAAGAATGTGGCAGAAGCTTTATTTAAACCTGAATGGACAGATGCAACGCAAGAAGAAATTGATGCATTACACAAAAATGGCACTTGAAAGTTGGTGGATCTTCCTGAAGGGAAGGAACCAATGGGTTGCAAGTGGGTGTTCACAATGAAACACAAGGCTAATGGAACTATTGAAAGGTACAAGGCTAGACTGATAGCAAGAGGTTTACATAGGTATATGGAGTGGACTATGCAGAGACTTTTGCTCCAGTAGCCAAGATGAACTCTATCAGGATTCTTCTTTCATTGGCAGCAAATCTTGATTAGAAACTTCACCAATTGGATATAAAAAATGCTTTCTTGAATGGTAACTTGGAAGAGGAAGTGTACATGACCCAACCTCCAAGTTTTTGTGCCAAAGGCAGTGAACAAAAAGTGTGCATGTTAAAAATATCTTTATATGGGTTGAAACAATCACCTCGGGCTTGGTTTAGTAAGTTCCACTTAGCAGTTCAACAGATGGGGTTCAAACAATGTCAGTCAGATCACACTCTACTTGTGAAAAAAGGTGAAGGGAAAATTGCAGCTCTAATTGTGCATGTATATGACATAGTGATCACAGGACATTGGGAGGCTGAAATATGGAGACTAAAAAAATTCTTAACCACTCAATTTGGGGTGAAAGATCTAGGCCGCTTACGTTATTTCCTTGGAATTGAAGTTGCCAGCTCTCACAAGGGCATCTTTATTTCCCAACGGAAATATGTACTAGATCTACTAGAAGATACAGGCATGTTGGGGGTAAAACCAATTGACTCACCAATTGAATCTAATCATCAGTTGGGAGACAGTCAGGGAGAGTTTTTGAAAGATGTGAATAAGTTCCAGAGACTCGTAGGGAGACTCTTGTATTTGTCTACGACCAAGCCTGATATTGTTTATGCAGTGGGTGTCCTTAGTCAGTTCATGCACAACCCTAGGACAACTCACTTTGAACCTACAGAGAGGATCCTTAGATACCTCAAGAAGTTCCCGGAGCTGGTTTGTTGTGCCAGAAACATGGACACTTAAGTAGAAGATCAAGACTGTAATCAGTCTTGAATCCTAATAGATTTTAGGTTTACAAAACAGAAGAAAAGTGAGAGAAAGGAGAAGGAATAGAAGAGAAACAGGAGAACACAAGGGGTTGAAAGGAAGGACAGATTCTGACAGATCTGCTGCTACCATTCTCTTATTATTTATAGGTTATGTTCAATACATCATGGAAAGGACAGATCTGCCCTTAGTACTTACATGATAAATAAAGTAAATAAAAACTGAAATAAATAACAACTGAATTAACAAACTGACCCAAACTGACACTACTATAACTGAAACAAATAACTACACATGTCCTACGAACACAGTGGGGACCACTGCTGTGGGACCCACATCAGTGTTCTCTACACTCCCCCTCAAGTCGGGAGTAGATATCTATCATTCCCAACTTGGATAGGTTTGTCTCTAACTTCTTCCTTGGTACAGCCTCGGTGAGAATATCCGCGAGCTACATATTAGATGTGATATACGGAAGACACACTTCTTGTGATGTGACCCTCTCTCGCACAAAATGTCGATCAACTTCGATATGTTTAGTTCTGTCATGCTGCACTGGGTTGTGGGCCATATTAATAATTGCCTGATTATCACAATACGACATTAAGGGCTTTTCATAATCAATACCCAACTCTTCAAGTAGTGACCTCAGCCATAAGATTTCAGCCACTTCGTTAGCCATTGACCTGTATTCCGCTTCAGCACTGGAGCGGGAAATAACACTCTGCTTCTTACTCCTCCAAGAGACAAGGTTACCTCCCACAAGGGCACAATATCCAGAGGTAGACCTTCTGTCATCAACACTCCCAGCCCAATCGGCATCTGTATAGACCTCCACCCTCATGTGATTATTGTTCTTGAGCAGTATACCTCTACCCGGGCATCTCTTCAAGTATGTTAATATTCTCTCTGCCGCAAGAAGATGAGAAGCTCTAGGGGAGTGCATGTACTGAATAACAACACTAACTGCATAACTGATATCTGGCCGAATGAAGCAGAGATATAGGAGCTTTCCAACCAACCGTTGGAACATAACTTTGTATTCAAGAGGCTCCCCGCCCTCTGCACTAATCTTGTGATTTTGTCCAATGGGTGTATCAGCGGAACACCCAACTTTCTAGTTTTCGCCAACAGATCTAGAACATATTTTCTCTGAGAGATAAAAATCCCCTACTTGGATCTAGCACCCTCAATACCCAAAAAGTACCGTAGTGCACCAAGATCTTTCACCTCAAACTCTTGATGAAGGAGCTGTTTGAGGGACTCAATCTCATGGCTGTCATTTCCTGTCACCACAATATCATCGTCAGAGAGGACTCCACCCTCTTGATGAATAGTATATGATCTGACTAGGCCTGTACATAACCAAACTTTCCAATGGCTAATCTGAACCTATCAAACCAGGCTCTAGGTGACTGCTTCAAACCATACAATGCCTTGTTCAGTCAGCAAACCTTCTTACCTGTCTTTGTATCATAGAATCCAGGAGGCAACTGCATGTAGACCTCTTCCTATAAGTCTCCATTCAGAAAGGCATTTTTAACATCCATCTGGAACAAGGGCCAAGAATGATTTGCTGCAAGGGATAACAAAACTCGGATGGTGGTCATCTTGGCTACTGGGGCAAAGGTCTCCAAGTAGTCTATACCATAAGTCTGAGTGAACCCCTTTGCGACCAGCCGGGCTTTGTACCTTTCAATAGAGCCATCAGCATTATGCTTCACAGTGAACACCCATCTGCATCCCACCGGTTTCTTTCCTTTTGGTGGGTCAACCAGTGCCCAAGTATTATTCTTCAACAGGGCATCCATTTCGACTTGCATTGCATCTTTCCATTCTAGAACTGATAAGGCTTCTTGCACTGTTCTTGGAATAGGGACATCGGCAATGGAAGTGAGATAGGACCGGTAAGATGGAGATAGACGATCATAGGATAAGAACTGTGAGATGCTGTGAGCTGTAGAAGTGGTGCAATGTCGTTTCCCTTTGCGAATGGCAATAGGGAGATCAAGGTCATCCACAAAAGGGGAAGTGGCAACAGTGGGAGGTGTCTCAGTAGGCTCTAGATCTGGAGCCGCATAAGGAACTGGAGCTGACCGGGACTGCCGATGACTAGGATCAACCTGCCTGCATCGCCTGTGATAGACTCTCAACTCCTGCTCCCTCTGACCACCCTCACCACTATAGCCTTCATTACCCAGTGAAATAGGTAAAGGAACAGCCCCACTTCCACTCTCATTGATCTCCCCCTGAGGAGAAACCCTAAGATAATAGGGTGTTTCCTCAAAGAAGGTGACATCCATAGAGACAAACCTTTTCCCTGAAACCGGATCATAGCAACAATAACCCTTTTGAGTTTGTGCATAATCAAGGAAAATGCATTTGGAGGCCTTAGGTTCAAACTTGGAATGATGAGGCCCGAGAAGCTGAACGAAACAGGTACAACCAAAGGTTTCAAGGGGAACAATGAACAACTCTTCGTCTGGGTATAGAAGGGAAAAAGGGGTTTTCATATCAAGAAGCCGGGAAGGAACTCGATTAATGAGATAAACTGTCGTGAGGATAGCATCACCCCATAAGTGAATAGGTACATTAGAGGTAAACATAATGCTTCTAGCCACCTCCAAAATATGCCTATTCTTCCTTTCGGCAACGCCGTTCTGCTGTGGTGTATAAGGGAAAGTGCTTTGGTGAATAACTCCATGACTAAGAAGGTAGGAGGTCAATGGCTGAGCAAAGTATTCCTTTGCATTATCAAATCTAAGGAATTTGATTTTGGCCCCAAACTGAGTGAATCATCTGATGGAAGTTTTGGGTCAGAGCAGGAACCTCATCCCGAGAACGCATAAGATAGACCCAAGAAAACCGGGTATGGTCATGGACAAACAGTAGAAAACATCTGTACCCACCCATAAAAGAGATATGATGTAGCCCCCAAATATCAGTATGCACAATATCAAAAGAGGAATTACTCCTTTTATTACTTAAAAAATAAGAGGTTCTACAATGTTTGGCAAACTCACAACTCTCACACCTCAACTTTGATAACTCAACAAACTCAAATAAAGCAGGAAACAGACTCTTCAAAGACTTAAAAGACAAATGACCTAATCGATTATGCCAAAGCATAACCGGACTCACAGACTGAGAAACAAAAGACTTCTTATCCACTGACTCCTCCCGACGAGAACTCTCTCCAAGCAGATAGATCTCGTTCGTCTCACGGTCAGTCCCAATCACCTTCCTCGTCTCCAAATTCTAAAAAACACATCGGTCAAGGAAAAAGGTTATTGAACAGTTCATGTGTTTGGTAATACTACTAATTGAAAGCAAGTTAGTATCAAGCTTAGGAACATGCAAGACAGAAGATAAAGAGATAGTATCCGATAGGTTGATGTCCCCATTGCCCGAAATTGGAACAAGAGAGCCATCAGCAATGGATACTCTATCTCGGCCAGAGGACAAGTGATACGAAGTGAACAATGATGGCAAGCTAGTCATATGGTCGGATGCACCTGAATCTATTACCCAGTAGTGGTCAGTATTACCTGGAGCTGAAGCATGGTAAGCTGAGGCTCAAGTACCTGAATGTGCAAATGCAGATGTGGCAGGAGCTGATGGTGACTGAGATGGCTGAGCTGAACTCCCAACTTCCTTTTCCAACTATATGAGGGCAGCCCGAACAACGGCTAAAGTCTCTAGGGATGTGCCTGATGAGGATGTTGAATCAGTGCTCACGGCCACATGAGCATTACCCTTCTTATTTCTTAGTTTTGCTGGGACCAAGTGAAGATGTAGCTTCCAATAAGTATCTTTTGTGTGCTTGGATTTCTTGCAATGTTCACATACCAGATCCCGTTTATCTTCCTTCTTCTGGTCCCTTTCTAGATCACCCCTTGGCTTAGGTTTAATAGCTGCCAGCGCTGGGAAAGGGGGCTAAGGCTGCATCATGACTTTCCTCCTGGTCTCTTCACTATGCACCAGGGAGTATGCTTGAGAAAGGGTCACACTATCTCTTGTCAATATCTGTTGTCCCACAATGTCATATTCTGAATTCAAACCAGCCAGAAACTCAAATACCCTATTCGTCTCGACTTGCTTTCTGTGAGTCTGTGCATCTTTGGGACTCTCCCACTCAAGGGTCTCTAGATGGCCAATCTCATGCCATAAGGATTTCAAGGTAGAGAAGTAGACAAAAACTGGCTTCTCTCCTTGTTTAAGGCTGTTCACCTCACACTTCAATTCATAGGCTCTGGCAACATTAAGGGGTTGGGAATAGGTTTCTTTCACAATATCCCATATCTCTTTGGCTGTCTATGCCCAAAGTAATTTTGACTGATATGTGGCTGCATAGAATTACACAGCCATGCCAAAACCAAATAGTTCTCTTGAACCCACTTGGTGTATGTTGGGTTCTCCTTGGAAGGTTCTTTCACATCTCCCAAGAGGTAACCCAGTTTTCCCCTTCGTCCAATAGCCATCATGGCTAATTGAGCCCACTCCAAGTAACTTGACCCATCAAATTTCATAGTTGTAATCTGAAACCCGGTTTCAGATATACTACCATAATTGTTGTTTCCAAAACTACTTTCTCCCTGACCCTTAAACCCCATCTTTGATCAAGAATCAGTGGCTACAAATTGTTAGAGCCACTATACCAAAAAACAGAGTAAAATCAAGCAGGTCTGAAATCTTATCTGAAACTAACACAAATCTGATCTGAAATCTGATCTGATCTGAAAACAACACAAATCTGATCTGAAATCAATCGCTTATTACAGTATATGCAAGAAATCAACTCAAATCTTATCTGAAATCAATCGGCATGCACAATACCAGGAGCATGTCAATCTGAGATGCTATTTTCTGAAATCACTAATATGGGGACCCATTGCTGCGAGAACAGAATTAGGGTTTCAACTGTAGGTCTGAAATAAGTGCTCAGTTGCACTCTCCAAGCAGTCCACACAAGTGGGACTTGTCGTAGGGTCAGTATGAAACCGTAAAACTGATCACCTCTGAGTGGGGAGGGGGGGAGGTTCGGCCCAACAGTCAAACCCTAGAAACAAACTTAAAACAGTTCGGCCTCTCCTTCTAGATAGGTCCAACCTATCTCGACTGATTGCAGTCTCTAAGACTAAATAAAAAAGACTTATGGATTTTGGTTTACTACCTTCCAGGGTTACCTGAACCCTAACCTTCGTTGCTTCTTCCTGATTACCAACTCTCTCCAAGATTCAGCCGCCGAATACTTCTTCATAAGCTTCCAGCCCTAGCTAGTCCTCATGTTGTCGGCTAGACTAGACACACATGAGAAGCCCTAGATAGGCTATGATACCAAGTAGAAGATCAAGACTGTAATCGATCTTGAATCCTAATAGGTTTTAGGTTTACAAAACAGAAGAAATGTGAGAGAAAGGAGAAGGAATAGAAGAGAAACAAGAGAACACAAGGGGTTGAAAGGAGGGACAGATTCTGACAGATCTGCCACCGCCACTCTCTTATTATTTATAGGTTATGTTCAGTACATAATGGAAAGGGCAAATCTGCCCTTAGTACTTACATGATAAATAAAGTAAATAAAAACTGAAATAAATAACAACTGAATTAACAAACTGACCCAAACTGACACTACTATAACTAAAATAAATACATACACATGCTGTCCTACGAACACAGTGGGGACCACTGCTGTGGGGCCCACATCAGTGTTCTCTACAGGTGGAAGTATATATTGATGTTGATTGAGCAGGAACAGTTGATGACCGAAAGTCTACCAGTGGGTATTGTGCCTTTGTAGGAGGAAACCTGGTCACATGGAGAAGTAAAAAACAAAATGTGGTGGCTAGATCTAGTGCCGAAGCAGAATATAGAGCGATGTCTCATGGGGTTGCTGAAATCATGTGGATAAGAAATCTGTTAGGTGAACTGGGTTTTATAGTGAGCAACCCTATATCACTCTACTGTGACAATAAAGCTGCCATCAATATTGTTGCTAATCCAGTCCTACATGATAGGACAAAACACACTGAAGTGGACAAGCATTTTAATAGAGAGAAACTTGTAAATGGAGAAGTGTGTACTCCATATGTCAACTCAAAAGAACAACTTGCAGATATCTTCACCAAAGGTCTTCATCATGTGCGGCACAATGATTTGTGTGACAAGTTGGGCACGATTGACATCTATGCTCCGACTTGAGGGGGAGTGTTGAAATAGTTTAGTTATTTGTGTTAGGGTCAGTTTGGCTAGTTAAAGCCTTTTTTTTATTTTCTGTTATTGTACTCATTTACAGTAGGGGCACAAGAATCTTTTCCCTTCTTATTTCTGCCGCCCTATATAATATAATAGAAGCCGGTGCCGCCAGCACTGTTCCATTGCTCCAAACCTTCTCTTCTTCCTTTCTTTCTTCTTCTCTTCTCTCTTCTTTCCTTCTCTTCTCTACTTCCTCATATTTCAATCGGGTTTATTGCCAAGAGTAATTAAAGATGGTATGGATGCTAGAATTTGGCAGCTTACTTCAAATGGTTCCTTCTCTTGCCGCTCAGCTTGGAGAGCTATCTCTACATGAGGGGCTCCTTTATTCTGGCACTCTTTAGTTTGGAATAAAAGAATTCCTCCAAAAATTTCGTTCTTTGCTTGGAAGCTTTTGAAAGGGAATATTCCTACTGATGAGAGCATAAGAGGACTTTGCATCCCAGTAGTTTCAGCTTGTGTTTATTGTGCTAACAAGAAATTGGAACTATGAATCATTAGCTTGTTTTTGGTAAGATGGCAGTTAAGGTGTGGACAAAATTTAGCTCTTTGTGTAGTGTTCCCCTTATTCACACGCAGTCGGAGAAAGACAGACTTCTGTACTGGTTAGAATTGGGCAGTGGCAGTCATTCTCAAATGAAAGAAATACTTGCATCGATCCCTCTCTTTATTGTGTGGGAGTTATGGAAAGAGAGATGCAAGTGTAGGTATGACAGGCACACTAAAACGGCAGGTTTGATAATTGCTAAAGTCCTGAAATGGATGCATGAAACTTGTTGGTCAATGCCGAATCAGGACCCCAGTTTTGTAGACCACTTGACCCTGGCAGCTTTAGGGGTTCGTCCTATGCAACCTCGCTGTCCAAGGACTAGGCTGGTGCTCTGGAAATTCCCAAGTCCAGGTTGGTGAAAGGTGAATGTAGATGGAGCCTCCAGAGGTAATCCAGGCATCTCAGGTGGTGGAGGTGTCTTCTGCTCTGACCATGGTAAGTTTGTCCTTGTTTTTTCTTCATTTTATGACTGTACAACGAACATAGTAGCAGAATGAAGAGTGATCCGGGATGCTATATACTATGCCAAGGCATTAGGAATCTTGAGATGTGTGGTAGAAAAGTGATTCCTTGACGATGGTCCAGGTCCTAACTGGTGAGTCATCTCCCCCATGGACCACACTTCCATGATTAGATGACATAACAGAATTATCCAAAGGCATTCAGGTGCCCTACACTCATATTCTAAGAGAGGGGAATACAGTGGCAAATGGTTTAGCTAACCAGGCGTGTGACAGTTCAGAAAACCTTCTCTTTGACTCCAAGAGTTCACTGCCACAGAACATTCAGCTTTTACTTTTGATGATGCTTTATTGCTTTCTAGAATTCGTAGTAAATAGATTTTGGGCTTGGGCTTTTGTTTCTTTTTTGAGAGCTTCTTGCATTGTTCTTGGGCTTGGGTCAAGGCGAGCTATGTCCTCCCCTGTAATCGTTGATTTTCTGATATTGATAATAAAATCTTAAGGTGGCCCCCCTCCACCTGGAGTAAATTTTGGGGTTAAAGAAAACAATTAACTCAAAATACACTCCTAGAAGATGCAAAAAGGAAGAAATAAAGGCTTGCATAACTTCAAAACAATCAAACAGAGCATAAACATGACAGACACATGTATGTGTGTCTGTGTTTGTTATACAATGCTTTCCAATGGGTATTGATTAGCCATAGTCTTCCTTTGTCTATGTCTTAAGGTGAGGAATAAAGCAAGTACAATTCTATGGTTTTAAGCTTTGAGTGCACTACATGTAGTAGATTGATTGGTTGTAAGTTTTAATTGGATGACATATTGTACCAGAACCATGTTCAGAAGGTCATTCTGAGCCTAGAGATCTAAACAGTACCATCATTCTGCCTGCTTTACATCACCCAAATGGGGTGATAGAATAAATCCTTTTCTCCATTCAACTCTATCAGAAGTCGCATGTTTTTATATAGAATGAAGTAGAACATCTTTACTCAATTACCAGTCTACTAGACCCATGCTGTTTTGGCCTTCTTCACATCACTTACTCTAAATGGTGCATTCACCGGTCTTGATTTCACAAATGAAAATGATTGTAGTCTACTTTCCCTTGTTGCCTAATTCTGATACCTAAGTTTTCTTTATGCTTATTTTTAGTTTCACTACTATGAATCTGGGATTCGTCCAACTCAAGATCCCATTACTGCTCCTTTTCTTTCTAAAGCACAAAGAGCGGTCTTGTAGCCATCTTTATCCACTTAACATAATGATACAGGATGCTTCAGGTAACTTATTTGGAGCAAATCCTTTTAGTCCAATTTGCTGACGACACCACCTTTTTCTGTGATGCCTCATTTGAGCAGCTAACTTATTTGGGTTATGTTCTAAGGTGGTTTGAAGCTGCTTCAGGTCTGAAAATGAATTTATCAAGAAGTGAAATAATGTTATCTGGAGAAGGTAATGTAGCAGGACATTTGGTGGGTAACTTGGGCTGCAAAGTTGGGAAGTTAACAACCACTATCTTGGCCTGCCCTTTGGTGCAAAAAGCAATTCCAGAAGAATTTGGGACACAGTCCTTGAGAGGTTCAACAGGAATCTTGCCACATGGAAATCTAAATATTTAACTAAAGGGGAAAAACCTACTATGTTAAAAAGTGTTCTATCCTCCCTCTTTATTTACTACCTTTCCTTGTTAAATACCTGCTGGGGTGACCAAGCATCTGGAGAAGAAGATGATATCCTTCTTATGGGATGGGTGGAGAAGTAGTTTCAAGTTCCACTTGGTAAACAGTAAACTGGAACATTGCTTGCCAGCCTAGGAAATTAGGTGGTCTAAGTATCAGAAACCTTAGGCAAGTCAACAGATTTCTCCTTGGTAAATGGTAGTGGAGAAGGAAAGAGAAAGTCTATGAAGAAGAGTTAAAGCTGGAAAATATGGGCTCTCATCCCCTGCCAAGCTCTCTTGCTTTGAAATGATGCTCCAGAATCCATAAACCAACTCTTCCTCCATTGCAGATTTTCTCAGCAACTGTGGACACTATCCTGCTTTAGTATTCCTTTTGTGGAACTGGAATCTGTTATCCAACTATTGCAAGGCTGGGCAGCTAGGGATCTGAACAGGAGGGCAAACTTTTGTGGAACACCCTCCCAGCTGCTATCATTCAGTTAATTTGGAGGGAAAGAAATTGTCAAATCTTTGACCATAAAGTTTCAAGCATTGAGGAAGTTAAAAATAATCTTATAGGTTACACAATCCCTTTTTTAATACAAAAGGTACCTTTTTTGAGAGCTGGACCTTGGACCTTCTTTTGTATTACCTTTTTAATACAAAAGGTAACTTTTTTAACACCCTCCCTTTGTTGAGCTTTCTGTATGTTCCCATTGTACAGACCCTCATTATACATGAGTTCTTTTTAATACAATCCTTTACCTTAAAAAAAAAAGCTATTTCTGCATGTCTACTCCCATATTTAATAGCATCAAATATTGAGATTACTTGAAAGCTTTAGAAACTAAAGGATTCCCCAATATCACTAGTTTTGCATTTATGTCTTCTCAATCTTATCAGTAACAGCTATGCCATAGCAAACCTCATAAGCAGATGCCAATAGAGCCAATATTAACTCTATCAAATTCATGCTTTTGTTTCACAACTGAAACTTCAGTACAGGATAAAAGAGAAGGTTTGTCTGAGGTTCACTTTTTTATCAGATTATCAGCTTGTCTGATGTTCAGATTGGGCATAAAACCATTACTGTATCCTCTTAAGAATATCTGATAATTTTGTTCTCTCTGAGACATAATTAGAATGAAAAGAAAGACTATGATTTGGTCAGCTGACAATGCTCAGACAGAACAATATGACGATGATCTGTCAACTGTTCCTACCACAGTTTATTAGCATATTAGTTTGCTGATAATTAATAGTCAGTGAACAGTGTCACAGATAATGACAGTGCATTGCAATAAGACCAAACATCCAGTAACAAGCCCTCATGACTATCTACTCCAACATGTTTATGCTATTATATGGAATCTAAATTAGTTTGATAAGATGATGCTAAAATCCCCAAGCACACTGAAAAACAGAGAAGTGTTCAGTAAGTGACAAAATGGCTGAATTGAACAATTGTAAATAGCAGTGTTTATAAAACTGGACTGGACCATCCGGTTGGACCAGTTGAACCATAACCGGGATCTTGGTCGGTGTCAACACCCGATTTTTGCTTGATCCGCCGCCTGAGCCTCCAATTCACCCTAAACACCCGATCAGACCCTTCCAACCTCTCCAAAACACCCAAAAACCCAAAAAACCCAAATTTCACTCCGAGAGCCCTCAAATCCACCATTAAACCTGCCCTATACCTATCCGATGGCCCCAATCGACCCCTACTTACACCTCAACCACTAGATCCAACACAACCATCATACTCAAGATCTCCCAAAACACCTACCCGTAAAATTTCAATTCAAGATTACCCCGTTTAACCCTTCATCCAACAAAGATTCCATTTCAACCCCTCTCGCTAGCTCACACACTCAAAACCCAGATTACCTTGATTTTGACACATCTGAACCGATCAAACCACGCCGTTAGACTCCAGACACACCAAAACACCCACCTATGAAATTCTATCCCAAAACACTTTCATTTACCCTCAATCACACAAAGATTCCATTTTGAGGCTCTAGATTAACCGGATTCCAAAATAATATGTACATAAGTAAAGGAGAGGGGAATAAGCTATTAAAAAAAGAAAAAAAAGAAATGAATAAAACAAAAAAATAATAAAATAATATGTACATAAGTAAAGGAGGAAAACCAAAAAAAAGGGAAAAATATAAATAAATCAAAATAAAAGATTTTTTTATTATTTAGAAAATAAAAAAATATATAATAATAAAGCTGCATAAGAAAACAACAAAAAAATATAAAAGAAATAAAATTGATGAAGGGAAGAGAAAATAAAAAATATATAAAATTAAATAAAAATAAGTGATGAAAATAAAAAACAAAATTAAAATAAAAAAGTAGATAGGGAAGATTGAAATTGGTTTTTTTTTATGTTGCTCGGTTAATTGTGAATTTGTGATTATGCTTGTTTGGTATCTCATGTGGGCCCCACCTATTGGACCCGGGAGAAGGATGCCTAATTCCTTCCCTCTTCCATCCAAGTCTTACCCAGACTGGTTAGCAGGTGCCTCAGGCTATTGGAGTCACTAATGAACCAAAATGCTTTCTGATATAAATCCCGAAGATCCCATCACCTCCCTTTCATTTGCTTGATGGGTGACGACTCCATTTCCCGCCTAAGTGGTAAGTGAGCCGGTTTTCTGATGCTCACAATCGGTTCAGTCATACACCAATAACAGCACTTTATCAAAACTAGTGAAAAACAGTTGACCAGACAGTTTAACTAGAAAACCGGTGAGTCGACCACAATTTTGTGAAAACGTCGGGATCTTTAACAATTGAAATTTTAAAATGTGTTTAGTAAGATTTGAACCCATGACTTCTAATTTATATATATTGCTTAATTACCATTAGTCCACCTCTTTACTTGTGTTAATTAATGACTCTTTATTGTACATATTACTTTATTATACATGTATTTTAAAGAAAATGTAAATTAAGAGACTTGACTCTAGTCATTTGCTTTAAAAATTAAGGAACCTGCCATCTAACTACCATATTTAATATATTACAAGTTATAAAATATATTATATAGTATTTATATGACCCGTAGTATATTGTTTATATACATATATATATATGCCACATCATCATGGTTCGACCCCAGTTGAACCTCTGACCCATGAATCTCTCCCTTCTCCGGTTCTATGCCCAGTCGGTTTCTGAACATTGATTAAGAGGCCATCCCTCCCAATACCCCAGATTACTAGGACCAGCATTGGGTAATGGCTTTCTACAAGTACATTTATAACTTCATCCTGGTACTAAAAGCCATTTGGAACAAGTAAAGATAAAACGGGATGGCTGACACGCTGGCCAAGCAAGTGGTGTCTAGGGAACAGTTGTTCTGGGCAGAAATGTAATCGGGATTAAAACAATCTTTCATGGGGGCTAGATCTTTAGACCCACCTTTGTAATTTGCCATTTTAATATCTAATGAAAAAACCTGCTTACAGATAAAAAGGGTGGTGAAGAAGAAAAAAATGTCAAACTCGGTAGCCAGTATCTACAATCTCCTACGAATTGAGTTTCAAGCACTAATCTGGAACAGGATTCCTTAATTTGAATTTTGAACTGCTGAAGCTATTATTTTAAGATGATAAAATAATCATTAGAAGATTAAGAAAAAGGCCATCAATCAATGTTGGTCCCAGCTATCTGTGGTCTTGGGAGGGGTAGACTGGATACAGTCCAAACCTTAGGCTTTTCTTCTTTTTCTTTTTCTTTTTTTTTTTTTTTTTGGGCACGAAGTGGCCACTCTCAAACTTGAGCCTGCGTTCTCACGTCTCTCAGCCCGAGATTTTACGATTATACCAAGTTAGGCCCTAATCATTATAAGATAGATGAGTGAAAATAAACATAATATGAAGCAAGGGATTCCATGTTCACTAATAGCAATACATGGTCAAACACAAATGAGGCTAGATTGTCAACCACGCACCTGACTGATCATGAATGGCTTTGTGTTTTACAGTCCCAACAGCAGGAGTAACCATGGAAGACTCTAAAGGGAAGTTAATGTTATGATAACCTTGGTGCAGTTGAATAGGATCTGATCCACTGGGTCTTTGGATTGATGTAGTAGGTCTTGGCACTACTCTGAATGGCCATCCTTGTTTATTATCCATAAACCCAGCCGGGGTGCTACTGGCAGGTCTTGAAGCAATGACAGTAGAAGAAACCATGGAAGATTCAGCCGAAGCTTTATTGAAATTATTCAGAGAACTGTGGAAGTGTTGCATTGGAGATTCATAAAGTCTTGGAATAACACTAGGTGGTCTAGGCAGCACCCTAGATGGACAGGCTTGTTCATTTCTTGGCACATCAACTTGTATGCTACTACAGGATCTTGTAGCAATGCCAGAATAACCATAGAACCCACTGTAAGGATCAATGTTTGCATATCTTGCATTACTGTTATGTCCAACACCTAAGATATTGTCATTTGGCATCCCAAGAAAATATTGCCTGTAACCTTGTGGTGTTTGCAACATATTGAATGAACTTGAACTGTTGCTGGAATTGATTACATTGCTGTCATTGTTGGACCAGGTCCAACAACCCATGTTGTGGCTAAGCTTAGGAAGGCCCTCACTAGCTTGTGGTACAGAGGAGATATTTGTATGGGTGCCAGTATCCACACCATCATGATTACTAATTCCTCTGCCTTGGACATTAGAACTAGATTGAAAAGCATCCGTTGCATCAACACCTAACCCAAGCTTCAAAACACTGCCATCAAGCTTTTCTGAAGAATGAGGGATATCAGGCTGAACTACATTGGTCATGATATTGTTGCCAATCATTGAATCACGATGATCTGATGTACTAATTCCATGGTGTACAAAATTTCCATGAATCTGTTGCCCATGAAATTCATTGAAGAGGGGTGAAGAAAGGCTAAGTTGAGTACCATCAGCTGGGCTGACCTGACTGCTAGATTGTAATTCTCCAGTAATGTTACCTCTGGTGTGTAAAGGAAGTCTGTCAACTAGTGAGCTCTCAAAGCTATTGAATTGAGTGGTACCAGACACAGTACTATCACTGTTTAACGCAATGGTTTGATCATGTGACAGAAATGCTCCTGCCATGTCTCTTGCAGTATCTGGATTATCTTGGAGATTTCTGCACAGTATGGGCACATGGCTGATGCCTGCACTGCTCTTACCAGGTGTCATCCTGAGATGAATTTGAGAAGGTTCCAAATTCTCTGCAGCTTCAGTTTCCAGTGTACGGAATCTGGAACCTACAACATGATGGACTGGAGAAGAAGCTGGTGATGAGTTTCTCTCCCGATTAGGATCATTGATATCCATAGAGTAATCAACTTATGAGTGTCTGGAAATCAAACTCTCTACACAAATACAAAAATGGCTTGAACTGTAGGGTGGGTATTAAAGAACTCAAGTCTTATATGCATTTGTCAGCTTCAAGCTATTTCTGTGCCAGTCCTGATATGCAGTATTTCCACCTGACCATGGTGTAAAGATCCAACTACTAGTCAATCCCTTGGTTCAACCTTCAGAAATTGTTACTAAAATAAGAATACCATAAACCATAAGAGTAAAACTTCCAAATGGATTATGTCGCGTACTGAAGTAGGGGAAAGGGGAACATTAATCAAAATCCGGTAGTTAACAGAATTCGGGCTTTGGGATTTGTGCCATCACTAGATATCTGTATGTTAGTATTGATCAAATATCTAGGAAATGTTGGTTATAACACACAAGATGGCCGCTGAAGCATTTCTCCCCCTAACAAAGTTCTTGTAAGTAGGTTTTTGAAAAGCAAAAAGATTAAAAAAATAGGTCTTGATCATTGAAAAAGAAAAAGTAGCTGCGCCCGAGTCCTCTAAGAATCTTACCTATAGAGAATACAAAGAACACAGTATAAACATAAAAAAAAAAGAAGTAACCAGCAATCAAGAAGTGAACATGTTGTTGGAAGGGAACCTAGTCCATCCATTAAACAGAAAAAAGAAGAAAAGTCAAGACTATAGTTATCTCAAGGACAGAAAAAAGAACATATAAACGGGAAATGGAAGAGAATCAGACACCAGAAAATCGCCAATGACCTTACGTAGAAGATAAACACAGTTCGAAAACAGAAACCGAAATCAAGAAACTTTCACGAAAAAGCAGAAATCGCTTCAGCGTATTGGCTTCAACTCGAGAGAGAGAGAGAGAGAGAGAGAATGAGAATGAAAAGGGTTTTTGGCGCTTCAGCCCAAGGCATGAGGTTTTTAAAGGCTTCTGTTTGGCCCACGACGATTTGCCACGTCAGAGTAAAAGAACATTTTGGCGAGGAAACTTCTCAATAGGAATTAAAACACGTGTCATTTTGTAGGGTAGTTTCGTTGCTTTAGAAATTAAATAACTACGCATTTTCCCACTGTAACCCTATATTCGTCTGACTTAAGGTATAAGGAACCTGGTTCTGACGTGTCTTTCAACGTCGAGAGTCTCGAAACGAACCTGTCCCACGCTTCGACATCGTTGGATCAGAATCAGCATCGTTATTCGAATCGTCAAAACCCTCAATCTTCTCCATCAGCGGGCTCGAGTGTGGACCAATCCGAGGTCAAGCTCAAGTTGGTAAATTCAGGCCTAATCCAATACGATTCTGATTGGATTCGGGCTCAGGCAGGGTTTGAACGGATTTGCGTAAATTGATTTGGTTTGAAAGAATTTATATAATTTTGTATAGTTATATTTTATTGGGTTTTATAATGAATTTAAAAATAAAATTAATTGAAAATATATATAAATTTCCTTTAGGCTGAGTTTGGAAGGAGTACAAATGCAAATATGTAGAATGCAAAACCTTATATTTTGTATGTATGTAATTAGGCCCACAGGCCTTATCTCGGGCCCAAAACAACAAGCCAGACTGTGTTTTGGGCCAGGTTTAGGATTTGTCACAAAAGCCCGGCCTGACTCAGTATTATATATTTTATAAAATATATAATATTTATTAGAGTATATATATTAATAATTTAATATATACATTTTTTTTATTTTTTTATAATTTCTCTCTCTCTCTCTCTCTCTCTCTCTCTCTCTCTCTCTCTCTCTCTCTCTCTCTCTCTCTATCTATCTATCTATATATATATATATATATATATATATATATTCAGCCGCTTCAACAATAGTAGTGGCATGAGCAAGACTTTAGGCTTGGGCCCAATGGTCGGGTCGGGCTTTGGCTCAAGCCTTAGAAAAATATGTTAATGTAGAGTGAAAGCCTGGCCCGAGCCCAACCCAGTCTGGCCCATGAACAGGTCTACATGCCATATAGGAGTATCAATGGATCCCCGTCCAAACCAAAAATAATTTGGACGGATTGGATGGACCAACAAGAGATATTGATTGGACCAATCCAAACTTAATGGTCAAAAGTATTTATTAAATTGGATTGGAACTAGTCCATCTGTAATGAATTTATATTGAATTGGGTTGGATTGAGACAATATTTGGTCCGTTGATAAAAGATACGAATATAGGTGTCAATGGACCAAGTTTGGATTAGAAATAATCTAAATCAAAACAAATTTGAATAGATTGGACAATCCAGACATTAAATTGGACCAGTCCAAAATGATCCAAAAAATTCATTTGATTGGATTGGACCTGATCCAGTCGTAATGGACTCACATTGGACTGGATCGGATTGGGCCAAATCCAGTCCAATTGACACCCCTAAAATTATTGCCATATAGTTGAGGCTTAAGCATTGGACACTATGAGGCCAAGAGCCCACAGGTGTAAGCATCAAACAACTCGAGGCCTAAGCCTTACTGATTGGTTCTAAGGCTACCAATGCTAGGCCTTTTTTCTTTAGCCTCAGACCTTTGGCCTCATCTCAACAACCTTTTTGAGACAATGTATAAAACAACAATGGCCACGTCATCCATCTTCTCCTTTCTCCCTTCTCCCTTTCCTACTTTCTCCTTTAACTCCCTCTCATTCCTCACCTTTCCATTCCCAAATGTTTTATTAAGCCACATCATCAACCCTTTATACTTGCTTTCCAATGCCTTACGTTTCCAAGGCATGTTTTTAATTTCAGAGTTAGCTTTTAATTTTCTCTACCATTTTTTTTTTTTTTGTTTTTTCCCCCAGAAATTAATGGTTGTGAGATAATACATGTATATTAAAGAATAGTTAAGACTGAAAATTTTTGGTTCCAGCTAAAAAGTCATAGAATTAGAATAAAAAAAAAAAAAAAAAGGACAAAGAAGGAATTAATAGGAATGGTGATGACGCTCTTCATGAGAAAAATGAAGCTACCCCTGAACTAAATTAAAACCATCTGTTTGAGACCTTTAGTGAAGAGAACCAATACCAGAATGCCCTCTTTTTATCCTTTTTTTTGTTAGTATGATGTATGAACTAACATTACAATTAGATAGAAGACCCTCTTGTCTCCTAAACCAGAATGCCAGTCCCTTCCCCCGCTCTCATTAGGTCTATTAGTATTAATTAAGAAGAACTTTATTTTTCTCTTTTTCTAATCCTCTTCTTGCACTGATTTTGTAAAAAGATTGCTCTTATTCTATAGAAACATGGTCTTTTGAAGATTGAGAAATCATTGGGTCAAGTACATGCTCTTTGTAACGTTGAAAAATGAAAAAAGTGAAAAAAGGATGTACCTTAATGTACAAATTGTAATAAATTTGGTCATGTTCAAAAGGACTTGGATTTCTAGAAACCTTTTACAAGATAAAAAATTACACTTACACTTAAACCTAGTATATCTAATTTATATTTAAGAGGAAAGAAGAAATTTAATTGGGGAGGGGAAAATTACAAACATCAACTGTTGGGAGTGAGGAGAGAGAGTTTTACAAATGATCTTATTAAGGCATAAAATGGTTTTGTTGTGACCTGTTATATTTTTTAATACTTCAATTTAAAAATAGATAACCACATATATGAGAAACTAGGGCTGAGTTTCGAAGGAGTATAAATGCAAATATGTAGAGTGCAAAAACTTTATGCTGTACATATTTGCATTTGTACTGCTTCCAAACTGAGCCTAGAGGATTATGTCTATGTGAGCTCTACCTTGAGATGGCCTTTAAGGTTGGGTCTAGGCTAGGTTCTATATTTAAGGTTGGGCCAGCTCTGATCCAAAATCATCTACATGGTGTTTAGAAGCATGGGCACTTGTGGGACATATTTTCAAGAAAAAATGCCCATGCATTTTTCACAAAAAAATGCTTCTGCCACATTTTTAATGTATGTACCGACAGGTAAGCACCACATAGGATATGCATCAGCAACTGTTGGGGGAAAGGGTTCACTGATAATTGGCGTTTCATGCATTAATGCGCCCCATTGATTTTTTAATAATCGGCTGAACCAAACAATGAGATACATGGGCATTTGTTGAAATGCCTATGTGGATCTGACATGACACCGTTTTCTGAAAAACGGCTACGGTTCCAAACATCCCACTAATTTATATCTATACTTTATTAAGGGGGGGTTAAAATAAAAGAAGGAATTTAATGAGGGAAAATGTTACAAACATTAACCATTAGGGGGAGGGGGGAGGGGGGAGGGGGGAGTTTAAAAGGAAATAAGGGATTTAATGAGAGAGGAGAGATGTTACAAACATTAACTATTGGGAGGGGGAGTTTCAAGAACATTGTATTAGAGAGTAATGTTGGATTTGTGAAGTCGAAAGTGCATGTAATGTAAGCTCTGTGGTGAGAAACCCCTCACCTCCCCTCTTTTCTCTTTCTAATATATACCTATAATAGAAAGAGGAATGTGTGGGAGTTCGGAGGCCTCTCACCAATAGGCCTCACACATGTCCCTCTCATTTCTCCCATCTCACACATGTGAAGTACTTAATTTTTAAAACATTAAATGTATAAATATAAACCATAAAAATATCTCCATCAATTCCTCTAATTATTAAAACATATCTTAGATCTTGTCTATTCTCTCCTCTCATCTCTCTAAGTTACAATATTAACCTACATTAAAATTCTTTTTTATTTAGAAATTAAGACAAAATTGTTATTGGTTGCTTTATCTAAAACGTCCATCACTCCACCTAAAACTATCTTTAACGTTCCTAATAATTGTTCTTCATTACCCTCAAAATTTTCCTGCAAATTCCAATCTCTCTCTCTCTCTCCATTCTCAATCACATCCTTGAGAAAATCTACCATCACTTTCCCACCACCTCTCCTCTTTGTTTGCTACAGATTTCATTGTCATTGTTGCCTTTCCTTCGAGCACTGGTATCTTCTTCCCTCTCTCTCTCTAAGTTTTACCTTCTCTGAAGTTACTCTTGAACCTACACAGGACGTGATCGAGGTATCTTATTTGACCAATATATTCATTTATCATACACAAATAAAGCAAACATATCATTAAAAAATTATGAATGTATGTAGTAATTTTACCCTTTTTTTGTCCACACTTTTTGTTAGGTTATAAGTTGTTCAGTATTACTCATTTATTTCATTTGTTGCAGGGATCTTCTTGGTTATGGGGTTGGGTTTGGGGGTTCAAACTGTTTTTACAAGAAGGATGGTATCTCTTGTTCTTATATACATATATTAGGATTATTTAGTATTTAATATGTATTATTATTATTATTATTATTATTATTATTATCGGGTCTACATGGCGATTCACATGTGGGGACACGTATATTAAAATTGTCAATATAAACTTTTATGAGGAAAGTAGTTTTCCAAACATCCCACCCTAATAAACACTTAAAACATAATGAGTGATTTCGAAAGTAGGTTGCCAAACAGCTTTAAGTGATTGCTAAAATAAGTACTTCTTTCTTTTATCAAGTACTTAATCACGAAAGAGGGCCTAAGTTAACAATTGCAATAAAGCTGAACATTTAAGTACTTGAAATCTGTGATATTTCAATCATCATTTATTTCTTACTATCTACTAAATTAAAATCACCTAAAACTTCTCTATTTCTAAACAATCACTACTATATATTTTCAGGAGAATGGCGGTTCAACCCAGGGTCAGGATTCTTAAGCCCAAAGTACAGTTGGGGTAGGTGCCAGCTCGGAATTGATGCCAATTCATTAGCGGGCATTAGTGTATAGAGTCAAGGTGTTTGACATTTTGAATGTTTCTAGATTTGCATTGGAATTCAGAAATCTGCAATGAGCATGCCCGTACTTTTCCATATATTTTCTTTCACTAATTTGGATCTGCTCCTCATAAAGTGTTTCTCACACCAACCTCAGCATATTTAACCATGCATTGAAAACATCTCTCTTACTTGTATGTTGTCATTCATGGGGAAATATTCACAATAGATGGCTGCAATATTGTGCGGTGAGGTTGGTTTGAGGAATGCTCTATGAGGATCAAATCTGATTTCTTCTTTCTCCCAAAATGTTTCTTTCTCTTGCCTTTTCTTTCTATCATCACCAGTATTGTACTTCTAATCTTGCTAATTCATTTTAGTTTGATAGAATGGATCTGTAGGTAAGTCTTACTTATTAAAACCTATAACAGCATCTCCTGAAAACATGTAAATATATTTGTTATATAACTAGCAAGATGAAGAAATTTCCTGCATTGAACTCCAAAGTTTGTCACTATAGCAACCACTTTCACAAGAAGCAACTTTGTTGCTATTATTAGAGACTTGGAGTCAAGTTGTTTGCATAATTAGTAGTAATCAAGTTATTTTTGCTTTTTCAAAGATAATATCATGAGAGCATGATTTATCACCTGGGTTCCAGGACTACTATTTCATATAAATTAGCATCGTCACTTTGCATTTTTTTTTTCAATTGTATGTCTTGATATAAAACCAAGTTATTTGCTTAATATGTCCAAACCCCATAACCTAACAACGAGTTGAAATTCAGGTTGTGTTAGGCTTGGGATTCAACAATCAGAATGGGCTAGAATCGAAATAATCTAATACCAACCAGACTGTTTCCCCTCTTCTTATATGGTGTTGTAGATGTTAATGTGAATGTATTTTGAATATTTAAAGGGGCCGCATGCACTCCATGCAAATACACAGTTTTAGTAGTAGGTGCTGATCAATCAATCGAGGCAGAGAGCCGTGACAGAGTTGATCTTCATCTTCCTGTGAGGCATGCACTTTTAGTAACAGAGCTTGCAAATGTATCCAAGAGACCAGTGATTCTTGTTATCATGTCTGGAGGAGGCATGGAGCTAGAGCAAAGATTGTCTGACCAGTATCTTCAAGGACACAATCTTTCAAGTGGTAAGGATGTCTTTGAATTTGCCAATTCATCTGTTAAAATTGAAGAGTGCAAATCAGAACTATCAGGAGATGGGGAGGCCCACATGCCTTAAATCTCTACTGAACCCATGGATGAGTTCTTTTGCACAATTGCTTCATTGGATGCAAAAGTGGAACATTTCAATAGCCGGAGAAGGTTAAAGTTAAACCATTATGTTAAGAAGTAGATTTGCATTAAAAGATGTGTTATATTATTGAAGAATTTTTTTTAAATGCCTTGTATTTTTTTATGTTAATTGGATATTGTATTTAAGCAATTTGTTTTGAATATTATAATAATTAATAATTAAATGAACATTTTTTATTTTTAATTTGCATTTTTTTTATTTAAATTGATTTTTATGCATTATCTGCTATGAGATTTGTATTAAACAGGTACTAAAAAATGTTAAAATCAAATTGATATAAATAATAAAAAAATTAAAAAACAAAGTCGGTGGTCATGCAACCGCTGCCTTAGGCATAAAAGAGACCTAAGGCGACAGTCCAAACAGATCTAAGCCGGCGGTTCAGACCGCCACCTAAAAACGGAAGCAACATTTCGACGGACTTAAGGTGGTGGTCCAAACAGATCTAAGATGGTGGTCAGGACTGCCACCTTTATTAACTCTGAGCTGGTGGTTCTGATATACTGCCGCTTTTAGGAATGATTGAACCACATTGGACCGGCCTTCAAAGGCAGTGGTCTTTTATGTCTAAGCCGACAGAGGTTTAGGGGGCGGACTGAAGACCGCCACCTTAGATCAAAGCTGGCGGTCATGCAACCTCAGGCTTAGGTCGATTTTCTTGTAGTGAAGCTTGAGTTGTGTGACTTCTTCTCTAAGCTTGAATAAAAATCCCAGGAGTGAATTCGATGAAACTCGCCTGTAGTACCAGTGGATACAACAAACCCAACAGTAACCCATTCAGATAAGATTTGCTTGAGATCAACTTCATAAGAAAGGCTTAGAGTTGGATTGTTAGCATATGTCCAGGAAACACTCAACCTTTTTGTAGTAGAACAAAAGCTAATCCGAGCCGTAGTTGTTTTGCCATCCTCAAGACTTGTAGTCCATCTACCAGTTACCACAGAATCACTAGAGTTTATATCAATACCTACATGATAGGGCTTAAGGTTCCAATTGGTTAGAGATTGTTTTGGATCCCAAGAGTTTCCATAAGTATCAAACTCCACTACAACAATTTGATTTGCTGTTTTCTGCACTTCACTGCCGCATTTAAAAATGTCTATGTTGCAGCAACTAGAAGGCAAGCTAAAACCATAGGGAGCGAGGAAGAAAGCCAAACCATCTGCATATCTTCTATCATTCATGGAGTTGGCGGTAAAGGAGAACTAAGCGGTGAAATCTGTGAGCTTTCCTGTTGTGTTGTCCCAGAGGCGTACTGGGTTTTTATATGAGGCTTGACCACTGCTCCATGTGAGTTCATCAAGTTCGATGAGTCCATTGTTTGAAAAATGAGCATCCCGTCCCAAGCGTATGATGTCTTGTGTGCTGCGGTCAAACCTGGAAAAGTTAGGGTTAATTGGTTTGAAGAAGGGATCAGCAACAAGAAAAAGATTTAGATATAAAAGAAATGAGAAAGTAGCTTTGGAGATTGCAGAAACATGTTAATTTATTGAATAGCAGAGTGCGAGTACTAAAGGCCTGGTTCGACTTTATTTTGGGAGACTGATTACTGAGATAAAAAATGATTTGCCGTTATCGGTTATAGTATAGAAATTAGCAATGGACAATGGTTGAATAGCTCCAAGCTGATTATTATCCAATCCGACTCACCCCTACCAATTGCCCCAGAGTGTTTGTAAAGAGACCGGCTGGCTGTCGCTTTGTAGAGATATGTCAGAGGTGTACGGTTTTGTTTTGAACATGTTCATGTACAAAATGGCAATCAATATCGATATGTTTTATGTGTTCGTGGAACACCGGATTTGTAGCGATGTGTATGGCTGACTGACTGTCACAGAAAAGCTCCATAGAACCAGAAATGGGAATGTCTAAGTCTCAGAGCAGACGTTTAAACCATAATAACTCATTAGTGGCAACAGCCATGGCCCGATATCCAGCTTCTCTAGATGAACGTGATACAGTTGTTTGTTTCTTAGTTTTCCATGAAATGATGGTGCTGCCAAGCAATGCAACATAACCTGTAGTGGACCTCCAAGTTAATGGGCAAGAGGCCCAATCAGAACCAAAATAGATTCGAAGCAACATCTCATTGTTTGACGGAAAGAATATTCCATGACTGGGATTGGCTTTGACGAATCTTACCACTCTCTTAGTAGCTTCCATATGCTCTGCACGCGACTTGCTTAAGAATTGTATCAGTATGTGCACTAGAAAGTAGAGTTCTGGCCTGGTGACCATCAAGTAAACTAGCCAACCTACTAAGTGCCTATACTGACTTGGATCATCTAGTAGTGGGCTATTGTTGTCAACAAAGTGTCTTTGTTGCACCATAGGATGTGATGCAAGCTTGAAATCCTCCATCACTGTATCAACAATGATGTCCAAAGCATATTTATTCTGAGATACGAAGATTCCAGAGCTATTGTGCATAATTTCCTAGCCCAGGAAGTATTTGAGTGGGCCTAGGTCTTTCAAGGAGAAGCATTCATAAAGATGTAGCTTGAGTTCACCTATGCGGGATGGATCATTTTCGGTTATGATTAGGTTAACATACACCAAAACCATAATGAATGACCCATTTTTCTTTGATGTGAAAAGGGAGTAATCTGTTGTGGATTGACTGAACCCAATGCGTGTCAATGCATTTGCAAATTTCTCATACCAGCATTTGTGAGGCCTGTTTAAGCCCATATAAGGACTTGTGCAACTTGCAAACCTTATTCTTCGGTTGCTTGGGAAAGTCGGGAGGTATGCTCATGTACACATCTTCTATCAAATCCCCATTCAAGAAAGCATTGTTGGCATTCAACTGGTGGAGTTCCCAGCCTTTTGATGCCACTATAGCTAATAAGCGTCGAAGTGTGACTAGCTTCGCCACAGGAGCATATGCATCATGATAATCATATCCCTCTACATGGTTGTATCCCTTTGCTACTAGGTGGGCCTTGTAGCGCTCTATCCTGCCGTCGGCACGATGTTTTAGTTTGTATACCCACCTTGCTCCAATGAGTTTCTTTCCCGAAGGAAGATCGACTATAGATCATGTTTGATTTCTCTCGAGTGCTTGTATTTCTACATTCATGGCTTGTTCCCAATTTGGATCATGGGCCGCCTGAGAATATGATTTGGGCTCAGTGCATTCAATTGAGGCTGTGGTAGGTTACAGATGAAGTCCTTGAGGGTGGGCGGGTAGTCTCCTAGCACGTTGAGGTCGGGACGGTTCAACATGCTGGGGAGGTGGGTATAGGTCTGTCGTGGCATTATCTTGGGGGTGTCATAGATTTAGTGGGTTGGTCTAAATGGTTAAGCACAGTGGGATCTATCTATTGTTTAGTCTGAGGGAGTGGAAACACAATGTTTGGATTCTGGTTTTGGTTAGGGGGATCACTGGCATATGGGAAGGTATTTTCATAGAAGCTTACATCCTTCGAGGTGAAGATTTGATGGATCTCGAGGTTATATACTCGATACCCCTTCTGTCCATACAAATAGCCAATAAATATACACCGGGTTGCCCAAGATGAAAATTTATCTGTGTCTAATGGTCGCTTCTACAAGCATCCAAAGGTGAGCAAATGATTGAAGGTGGGAGGCATTCCAAAAAGTAACTCAATTGGGGACTTAACTTGAAGAGGAACGGTTGGGAGATGATTAATTATGTATGCTGTAGTGAGCACACACTCACCCCAGAATCTGATTGGTAGTGAAGCTTGAAACCGCAAAGCACGGACAACCTCTAACAAGTGCCTATGTTTTCCCTCAGCATGGCCGTTTTGTTGTTGAGAGTCGACATAGGTCTTTTGATGCATAATCCCATTTTAAGCAAAGAATAACTGAATGTGATCATAAAGGAATTCTTTTCCATTATTAATTCTGATTTGTTGAACATTACATTTGAATTGAGTTCTTACCATGTTACAAAATGAAACAAGTAAAGAGAAGGTTTCTGATTTAAACTTCATCAGGTACAACCAAATACATCTGCTATAATCATCTACAATGGTCAAGAAATATCTTGCGCCTGAATGTGTAAGGACCCCATATGTCAACATGTATCAATGCAAGGGCTGAAATTGCTCTTGACAGGCTTATTAAGGAATTCTGTTATGTTTTGCTCTTTCGCAGGCATCACAAATCCCATTACTGCTATTTGCAATAGGTTTATTTAGTACTAAAGATTTTTGGCGAGCAGGAGCATGCCCAAGCCTATTATGCCATGAGGTATATCCATCTTTGTCTGTATGTGATGTGCAAGCCGCTACTAAAGCACCGGGGTCCAAACAGTAGACTCCATCAAACAGATGTCCCTTGCCAATCGTCTTCAAGTGTTGGTCCTGTAACACACAGGATGTGGAAGAGAAGAGGGCAACACAATTTAACTATGTTGTGAGTTTTCTTATAGACAAGAGATTATACTTGAAGTTAGGCACATATAGTACATTTTGAATTATAAGGTCAGGCCTCAGTGTGATCGTTCCTATATGAATGGTGCATAAGAGATCATTATTTGGCAATCTAACAGAGAAAGGGTTTGTTAAGGCTTCATAGTGGGTGAACAAGGTTCTATCAGGTGTTATATGGTCTGAAGCCCCGCTGTCCAAAATCCAAATGCTTGAAGTTATTGAAGAAATGAGAGATCCTTACCTCATGGTTGAAATAGCTAGCGGACCTTGACTGCCATTACTTAGTAGCTTTAGCAGTTAATTATATTGGTCTATGGTGAGGGATGCGGGTGCTACTTCTTGAGATTTAGATGATTCACCTCTCACACAGGCTGCATGTGCTGACTTTCCTTATCCCAACCTTCAGGGTATCTAATGAATTCAAAACAAAACACCTATCTCTAGTATGCCCTGTCATTTTGCAATATTCACATTTGAGTTTAAGTTTGATGGGATTTCCATTACTCCGAACACCAGATTTACCCGCATAGAATGCAGCAGCAGTGTCCATCAATGGCGCCTTTTGAGAAACCATGGCTTGGTGTCTTGTGATCATGGCATAAGCATGGTTCATATTTGGAATGGGTGTCAACATCAATTCATTATTCATGTGTTTTGTTTCCGTGGATTTGGTGGTCAACATCAATTCATCTCTTTAATTTTTTCCCTTTCTTCTAGGAACATTGAGTTTAAATTTTATCTATTTTTGGATCCATGTGAGTAAATAGATAACTAGTTCTATTTCATGCTCCAATTTATAGTAGATCTTGACATTATAAATTTATAAAATTGAATTTAAACTTATATTGTTACATTTTCTTAATTGTTTGCTAAGTTCTGTTACCATGAATACCCATGCCAAGTTCCGGACATCATCATGCCATCAATCTTGTTATTATCACTGTCTGCTTTTGCGCTTCAGTTATCACTGTCATTGTTATTAATGTTATTAATGCCAAGTTCCGAACATCATCATGACATGTGTAGCTTTAGATCTAAAAGTGTGTAGGTATATCCATCAAAATTTATGTTGTGATGGTCCCCCTTCCCCTTTCCTCCCTTGTTGGGGGCCGGATGTATTTATTGAGTTGCGGACGTCAATACTTCACGGTGTCTTGCCAATTAAAGAAAAAGAAAATACTTTTAAGTGTCTTACTTCGTCTGTAACTTGTCTTTCTTATTCTAGTGATGGATGCCCATGAAGAATCAAGGGAGCTAATCCAGTGGGATCAGATCAAAGTGTCTGGAATACATCCATCAATGTCAATGACTGACCTGGTGAACCACATCGGCAATTGCTTATCTGAACAGGACACCTGGAAATTCACTTTTCTCTGGTGAAGAATTGCAAAACAGGGACGTGCTTGAGGAGATTAATTGCACAATACCTACTTGGTGATTCTCGGCTTGCATCAGGTTCTGATGATCAATCCCTAATGTCAAGAGTCAATTCTCAATCCCTCATATCTAGAGTCGATTCTCTTTGCTGTCTGCTACAGAAGGATCCTGCGTTTGCTCAGAACAATCAAGGTAATGATGACTTAGATGGACCTGATGATACTCCAGCGACCAAGGGTGAGTCCAATGATGTCTCTGGATTCAAGCAGCAACCATCTATATCAAGGAAGGACTCGGTTGGTGATCTGCTGCTTAATCTGCCGCAGTTCTTGTTCCATATCTCAGAGGATGGAGAAAATCAATCTAGATAGCGATCTTTAATCCCACCGTGGACCATACTTCGTTATGTAAAAGATGTATTGGGGGCTTCATTTTCTCTCCCAGAAATGGAAAAATGCATGTAGCCCATCAAAGTTCTAGGATTCGGGGATATAGGGAGCTGGTTGTTAGCAGTAGACTAGTAGTTCCATTTTAGTTTGTTTCTCCATGTTCATGTATAATAATAAATCAGGGTTCTCAACTTCCCATTGTAACAATTGTGTATCTGCCCTTAGAACTTTTAGCTGAAAATTTCTTTTTGTAGTTTTCCATGTCATGAATCTTCTGATGGGAAGCAGCACCATATAACTCATACAAATAATCAAATAATCCAAATAATAATTTCATTAACTGTTCTTGTTCAAATTTATGTAGAAACACATACTAACAGCAAGATGAAGTATTCACAGAATGAATTACAGCCACATACACGCCAATTTATGCACATATGAATTTAACAACATACAACAAATTAATCTCTATCTCATCTAAAGCCTCATCCCAACTATTATGGGTTGGGTTGGGGAAACAACAAATTAACTAATAGATATTTATCAAGAATCCTCTGTCCCTTCATCAACAGCTTCACTCTCCTGCAACATGTTCATCAGCATGGAGATTTGGTTTTTCAACATGTTATTCTCCCTCTCTACATCTGCCCGTTTGCTGCGTTCTTGCAGAAGCTGAAGTTGCAAATGCTCAAGGCATCGTGAATCCTCTTCCAATTGCTCATTCAACCCATCAATCTCCCTATCCTGCATTTCATAACCAGGCCAAGAATCACTTGAAAAAATTACCCATTTTCCATTCCTGTCCATTCATAAAGGATGATAAGCTACCCACCTTTCTGTTCATTTCCTGAACTGCAATCCTGCGCATGCTCTCGACCACATCCACATTTACGAGCTTTCTTTTCTTCCCAATCAACCAGCCTCGAGGATAGGTCGTGGAATCAAAATCAGGTGGAGGGAGTAACATCTCAGCAGAGGGTCGACGGCCATTTATATTCATTGTTGGCTCCAGTGGTTCGAAGAGAGCCTTTCGACGCTCTGAAAGAACTACAGTGGCTGTAGGCGAGTCCTGAACTGGGGCATCAGTGGTCTTTGGAGGCTCCTCAGCTTTGTTGGGTGCTTCTTCTGTTGCTTTATCTAGACTCCTACTACTTGCTGTTGGCAAATGGCAACTGCCATCATGTTAGATTTCTTTTGTGAAGTGAAGACTTAGAACCAATGGTCTCTACTCTCTACTGGAAAAGCAAACAAGACAAATCAAAATTCAGAAACCGTTGTGTCAATGGTGGTTGTAGAGTTTAATAGAGGAGCTTCTGTTTCTGGGTATCTTAAAGAGATCAAATTTGAGCATCAGATCCCAGTCATCCCATGATTTTCTCTTGGAGAGAAGAAAGAAAGTTTTAAGAGCAATGGCTCTGTTTGTTTGCATTAGTACAAACTACAAATGCATGAGAGTGCAAATTTGGTCCACTTTTGCTATGGCATTTAATACTTTGCATCCGGTTTTTGTAAACAAATTTACAAAATACAAGCAGCATAAAGCAAAAGTGGAAATTGGAAAGTTGAAAGTTGAAACAAAAGTAAATCAGAATTTGCACTCAATCATTTGTAGTTCCATACTTTTGCACCAGTGCAAACGAACTCACGACGTCAACGTCTATTTATGAAAAGACAAACACTGTAAAACGAAGGAAGAGTGTTTTGAAGCCTTTCGTATTACGCACCATGGGTTGAAGCAACCGGCATTCTAAGTAAAACTGTCACCAAACAAACGGACAATTTTGGAGTTCTGCACAAGAAACTTCAATCTACTCTGGCTTTTCCAAGTAAAACTGTCACCAAACAACCGGACAATTTTCTAATTGGCTACAAACGCAAAAAATATACAGAACTAAAGCTCAACAGATCTTGGTCTCATCTCTCAGACTAAACTATAAAGTTCAGCCAGAAACCCATCACAGTTCCAAAATGAACTCTGATCAATCCCAACAAATGGATATATGGGTATCTCTAAATCATGCAAATTTTCACAAACAGAGAGAGAGAGAAGAAAAATTAGAAGGGGGATTTAAAATTACCGGATCTTTTCCTAGAATTCCAGAATATCCGCGTAGGAGTAATTGGAGAGAATCCATCCAATGACCCGTCACTCTTTTCCCTATCCGAATTCGGTGCTTCCATCTGAAAAAAATGGGGTATCTACTCCAGCTCCAAATTCGAAAGAAACTCCACAGTTCACATTTATAACAAACAGAGCCCCGTAGAGAGAGACTCTCTCTCTCACTCTGGCAATCTTCGTCTCCTTTCCTGCTATTTCCTTCTTCCCGGCTTCGATGGTCGTTATTTACGACCAGAGGCAGAGAGAGAAAGAGAGAGAAAGAAGATTAGATTTCTTTCCCGAGTTCTGGACACGCGAGTTGACAAGCTAACGGGCGTTGGCTTTTGGTGCTGAAAAAAATATAAAATATCTGATGAGCGATGATGAGTATTGTCTCTCTGTCTACCTCTCAGCGGGTCCCATTCTCCCCTTCCTTCTGCTAGACGATAATTTGAGAATGACGTGCCTTCATCCCAACCGTTCATAATGGAAAAAAACACGTGCTTATTTACTCTTAACCTGAACTTCGATCTGAACCACCAATCTTGCCACGTGGAATGGTAACAATACATCATTAATTTCGTACGTTACACTTCGTGCTGGACACGCGTGGCTACAAGGGTATTATAGTAAAAAAACGCATATTTATACATTTATGAGATCACTTTTATTTGGTCAAGTTGTATTCTGCGATGTGGAGTTGGGTTGTAAGTTGTAACCAGATACGGAGGTGGAAATTGACGCATAACACCCTCCGTTATGTCCATTGACCCCTCAAACAAAGCTTACGTAGCCGGTTGGTAGGTTTGTTAGATGGGGAATTGAGAGAATATTCGCAGCAGTTGGTTGGTTAGAGAGACTACACAGAGTGATGGGCGACCCGAGTCCGGATCTCCTGCCCACAGACTCTGTGCATGTTTACCCACATAACATCAAAGCCACAAATACATAAATTTAATTTTATTAACTACTAACCTATCCTATGTTTTACTAACACATTCCTTATGGTTTACAATCAATTTTTAAGGAATTTACCTTCCATTAATGAAAGTAGAAAATAACAATTTTAGCCCTAACATTAATTTGAATAAATTTAATGAAAAGAAATTAAAAACAAAAATATCATTTTTGCCCCTAATAAAATACAGACAATTATTTTTTTTCTCTATTTGATTAATTTTATTTTGAACAAATTTCTTAAAGTACCTTTGAGGTTTAATAAATTGACTAACTTTATTTTCATGTTTTTTAACAATTGTCTAAAACTTTCCATCATTAGCTTTATGTAGACATATGACATCACATAATTGATATAGTTTTCAAAAATTCTAAAAATATCCTTTTATGATAAAAAATGCCCTTTCTGCTTAGATTCCCTAAAGCTTGGACCAAGACCTTTATCCTATCTGGTATCTTCCACGTTAATGTCACAACTCTCTCTCTCTCTCTCTCTCTTTCTCTACAAATTCTTTCTAGGGTTCTTGTTTGTTACACGCTCTTTGCAAGACTGCAACTAGAAAAGCACGTCTCTCTCTGCATAAGCTTCAAAGGTGAGTTTGCTCTTGTAATAGAGTTTAATGCATGTTTTAAAAATCGGATCAGACTGGATGGTTGGATAGGAAAAATCAGGAATTGATTGTGTAAACAATTCCGTTTTACCCCATAACCGTTATTTTGCCAAAACTGTTGATTTGATCAACAAGCCACCGGCTTGGGTGGTCAAACCATTCGAATCGTCCAACGTTTTTGATTGTTTTTTATTATTTTTTATTTTGTTTAATTTTTTACTTTTATGTCAAAACAGGCTATCCATTCAATTTAAACAGTTGAACCATTCAGCCCAAAAACCGGACCTCTAATTGATTCATTGTCCGATTTTATTTTAAAAACCTTGTTTAATGGCACTGAGGATGTGGGTAGCATAAATGATCAATTGGTCAGAAGTTGCAGCGGGGTCATAAAACAATCTGATACTTCACAACTTTACATAAAACCTATCCATCCAATTGTTTAAAAAATTATATTCAGGACATTTCTAACAATGGACACAATCACCCCTTACCGTTACCGTTAGGTTGCCATTAATATTCACTAGCATATCACGTTATATGACATTTTTATTTTTTCAAAATGCCTAAATTACCCTTTTATGGTCCAAAATATCCTTCGTCCTTCGGTGACCTATTCTTTTAAAGGAGGAAAGAAAACTTCAACCGTCGCCGGAGCCAAGGGGACAATGGCTTTAGATTGGGGTTTTTCAATAAAAAAGGAATGGAAATGGGTTTGGATGGTGTGAGCAACAACAATGTCTCGGAGAGAGTTTGAAGGAGGTGGAGGAGAAACAGAGAATTGGTTTAGAGAGGATTCAAGGGAATCGATGCAACGGAAGAGGGGGCGATGAAAACAGAAGTCAGATTTTGGCCTGAGTTCGATTGTTGGTGGGACTTCAGTTTGCTGTGATTTGAATTTGCTAACTGGGATGAAAGTGATCCTCGTGGAATCAGAAAATAAGATAGATGATCTTGCTGTGTTAATGGCATCCCTACAATAAAAAAATAACATAGAGTGATCTGCCTTCAAAGTACTGAGTCAATACCTCAATCTAGGTCGATAAGGGTTGTGAATTTTTTCGGGAAGATCTTCACCACAGCCGAAGTCCCTAATGAGGAAGGTGACTATCTATAGTGGTCCTCAGAAGTCAGAATTGCACTCGTGCCAATGGAAGGTTTCTCCTCTGTTGCCTCTGTCAGTAGCAAGCGACTAGCAGTCTTCTCTTTAGCTTTAACAACCGTGATTAGAAGACTGTAATTCAGAGGCTTTAGATCCTTGATATTGTCTGTTTCAAGAATGCCCATAATGTCATCCGAACGGAGATGACAAAACTGAGAGGAAGAAGAAGAAAAAGAAGGGAAAGGAGAACGGAGATGACGGAACTGAGAGGAAGAAAAAGAAAAAGAAGGGGAAGGAGAGAAAGAGAGAGAGAGAGAAGAGGTCGGAGAGAGAACTTGTAGCCGCCGCCCCTATTCTCATCACAAAGTTGAAGAGATGAACAATGATTTTGGGTGGATTAGGTCACCATTGCTGACCTGCGAAGATCCTTCACTCCCCTTTGTGACCCGTCCTCATTGTCCTCAAAAACCCTAGTGAATCCCCCGATCTCTTCAACCTCCCATGGTCCCTTTACAAATTCTCATTCTCTATGAAGCTCACAAATTTCTTTGCTTTAGAAGAACAAAGCCCATGCCCTTTTATCAGAATCCCACTAATTGATATTTAGGAGAAGATTGCAGCACACTTCAGAATTCTGAAATTACCCGTGGATTTGGCATCAATCGACAATCAGGATTACTGTGAGGCTAAGAATTCTGAGGTGGGCTGAATATACATTTTCTCTTGATATTTCTGGGTTTCTCTTATCGAGGTTTTACAAAGGCGTGATGTTTCAGTGCGCTTAGAGAGTTTTTCTTTTTTTTCCTAAGTGTTTCATAATTTTTACCTCTTTATTTAATGAAAGGGCAATATAGTTATATTTTCTTTTCCATCAAGATTTAACCATTGTCCATTGTCAGAAATGTCTGATGCAAAATGGTAGAATAGTTTTGTGTCCATTTGCTAAACCATAATCGTAGTTTAAGTATTTAACCCATCATTTTTTACGATATGCACCACTTATACATGAAACAATCTTCTTCACCATCCTTTACCAAAAAAAAAAATTCTCCTGCACCATAGTATTATTGGTTGCAAAGTTGCCATGGTAACTATTGCAGGTAATGGAGTTTCTCCTCTTTGCAGCGGATATTCTTTTGAAATTTTCTTTTGAAACATGATTTAATGGAAGGATAAATTTGATATTTCATCATTTTTGTCAAGATTTAACAACGATGACAATTGTTAGAAAACTTGGGGGCACTTTAAGACAATATGTAAACATTAAGGATAGAATTCATTAATTTACAAAACCTTAGAGGTACTTTAAGAAATTTGACCTTTTATTTTCTATACTAAAAAAGTATTATAGATACTTTTGAAATAAACAGCCATAAATTGATACCCATAACCATGTGTCCATGCCCTAAAACATTTTCCACTCAGTTTAGGTGATCATGCTGCTATTTTCATATGGCAAAACGAATAGTTTTTAATGAAAAGTTGATTAAGTAAATGCATCTTATTAGAAGTATTTTAGCAACCACCTAAAAATACATCTTATTGGTATGGAAATTTGAGGTATTTTAAGAATTGGATTATGACAATTTGGGAGTATTATAAAAAATAAAATTATGGGATTTTAATGTTTTAAAGATTTGGAAGTAGCTTAGAAGTATTATAGAAATTAATACTAAACCCACGAATATTACTAGTTTGCCATTGAGTTTGAGGAATTATATGCAAATCCCATCCCATCCTTGCTTCGTCCCCAGTTCGGGGCAAAAATAATTTTCCCATCCTCGTTTAAGATCGGGGAAAACCCACTCCATTCGGAGCAGGGTGGGCCCTGGTTTTATGGGGAAATTTGTCATCCCTGCATTGCAAACTATAAGAGGTGTTTTAGTAAATGCAAATTATATGATAGGTTTAAGTAAGTCTGAAACTATAGGCGATGTCCTAGTAAATAACCCTTGGTTATAACCCAGTTTTAGCCATTGCAGTCAAGTTTTTGGGAAATCTGACATTGGACAGATCAAGGTCAAGTTAGTTCCATGACAAATTCATTACATAATTGTAGAATTCTTCCTCATCAACATTGATGCATCTCTAGTGAGCGTGTTACCTGATACAGGCCGTCACAGTTCAAATTGCAGAAAAATTTAGTAATCTTACCGGAGGAGAAGACGATAAAAGTGTTAGAAACAAAAGCATTGTTCTTGGTTGGATTGGATGCCATCCACTACTCCTCATGTCCAAACAACTGAACAAGGTCGGGATTTGATAATATAACCCCCTTCTGGCTCTATAAACGCTTTAGTTCAGTAGATTCTGTTTTGAGGTTAAGTTGGTTCAGATGGATTCTGTTTGCCAATCATTTTGAACTTGCTGTGTTTGGTTGCAGCGCAAATAAATTTGCAATGATGCAAAATTATGGCAGTGCAAATGATTTGAGTGCAAATTCTGACCTATTTTTGTTTCAGATTTGGCCCGACACAGCCAATGGCCCAAGCCCGGGTTGGGTCAACCCTTTCCAACCAAACCAGAAAAAAAAAGTTTGGTTGAAAGTTGAGTTAAAGTTGCTGGAAAATGGTAATTCAATGGAAGGTTTAAAGTATCCATACAAAATTGCATGTCACCAAAGGTTCAAAGAATCGGTATAATACATATTAGTTTATAGGGTCAATAATACATTAAATAAGAGTAACCAGCACAAATCAACAACCTTCATGGATAATGTATCTACCTTAATCAGAGGTTTCTACTAGAAAAAAAAAAAGGAAATTTGGAGATTAGTACCCTGTGCTTTAGGCCTTGTGTCACTTTGGTCCCAAACTTCAAAACGCGCCAATCCAGTGCCTAAACTTCCAAAACGTGCCAACTTAATACCTACCGTTAACCAGCCATTAAGTGGCATGTGAAAAGACAAATGTCCTTCGAGTGTCACATAATTTTCTTTATCAACCATCCAAATGCCCTTCTCCTAAGAAGTCTCAAGTCTGAACCATCTCTCTGCTTCTCTTTCTTAGATCTCTATTTCTCAACTCCTCCCACTCCCATACCCAGGTTTAATGGCTGCAAGCACTACCATTCCCATGCAAAACTTGATACCTAAAACTTAAACCTCTATTTCATCTTCTTGATGAAGAAGAGGATGATCAGTGTTTTATTCTTAAGGGTAATTTTGATATTTTCAAAGGTTTTAAGTCAAACATGATGTCATGTGATACACATAACTGGCGGCTGATTAACGGTAGGTACTAAATTGTCATGTTTTGGAAATTTAGGTATTGGATTAACATATTTTAAAGTTTGGGGACCAAAGTGAAACTAGGCCCAACTTGGCTTTATGATTGTAACTGTATTGCCATCAAAACTCCACAACTACGAGAAACAGAATTGCATATTCCACAAGGATATACTTATAATAACTTAATAATCTAAAGAGACAACCATTGCTCAGTAGCATCAATAACTTAATAAGCTAAAGAGACAACCATTGCTCAGCAGCGTCTGTGTGCCCCTTGAAAGGTAGAATTGTCTTGGCTCAACAATTTTCTTAATTAGTTACATATTTATTTAATACTCGACGTTGACAAAAGACTGCTTGCAGATTGGATATCTAGAATCATTCAGAAACAAATATATATTCAGAAAAAAATTCGTAGTATAACAATTACACTTGTATGGTCTCACTCATTATTTCTATGCTGATAAAAAAAGTTTTGTATAAACTTGCTATCTCTGTAAGCAGAATCTATTCCCAATTAATCAAGAGACTCCTGGTATGAGGATTTACAGATTATGTACACTGCTATCAGACTCAATTTCAATATCACCTATGTATCTACATTTGTTGTTATATCCTTTCCACCACTATTCAGCTGCTGCCAACAAACTACAGAACAAAATTTTCATAAGGGGAACAAAATAAGTGAATGAGTGGGCAGTCATTTGGGAGGGCTTGGGACATCGCCAAGGGCACAAGAAATGCATGGAGGGTCTTTTGACTGCTCCTTGGTGGTGATGAGCTCTAAACAGTCAGCATGAAAAGTATGCCTGCATGGCAAAACTGCAGGTTTTTGATGACTGGAAGTTTGGGACCAAGAACTTATTGGTACAGGTTCGATATTCATTTTGCATAAACCACATTTCTCTTTCTTTGGTTGAGGGGATTCTTCCACGAAACCTGTGCAAAGTTTATTACCACAATTAATTCATGATCCCTGTTCCAACTATTATCACAACCAATTATTCTAACAATAAGAAAATCACATAATCATAATAGTATAGCATTTATGTGGAACAGATTAAGCTCAACACTTCTAGTCATATCGGGCGTATCGTATCAATATTGGTGTGTCCAGATACGGTTGGATACATCGACACATATTTTTAAAAGTTTAAAGGGTCTAAGACTTTTCTGGGACCCTCTAATTATTGTATTGATATTTTAATCCTTGCTTTTATATCAAAACCCAAAATTACCCCATTTTAGAAATTCTCATCCTTTTGTACCATATATTTGGATGCATTTATGTCATCAATCCAAATCTTTCAAATGCCATAGAATTTCACAAGCTGAACGAGAAAAAAATTTTATGCTGTTTTGACAAACCCAGATAAGCTAGAAGGCTATGTCCATAATCACTCAAGCAGTTTCAAGACCATAGCTGGAACCCGCAGAGGGTAAATTACCACTGTTATGACAAACACAAATATCCTGATAGAAGCCTTTGTTTGGATAAACATCCAAACTGTTTGACTTGGCAGTTAATCAGGTAAACAAAGAACAACACAAACATAGTTGTCAAGGTGATGCCTAGGCGGGGACCTAGGCGACAAGGCGCTTTTGAGGCTCACCTCGCCTAATCGCCAAGCAGTTTTGTACTATGTATTGTAAAATAATTTCTTATTATTTATTTTTTGATATTGTAATTATAAAATAGGCACTATTAAACTAAAATATTCATTTTGTGTGTTTATATACTAATTTCTTTTTATTTTCTTATTTGTTAGGGTTTAATCAATACAAACATTGCTAAATGCTGTATTGAACCCTCAAAGACTTTTTTTCCTTCTTTTTCTTCTCATGAATATGTTGATTTTCTGTACTTTAACATGAACTCTATACTTTTCTTATGAAAATTATGAATAATTATCAAGGAAATATGGCTATGGTACATTTCTTATGAAAATCATGAATAATTATTAAGGAAATATGGCTATGGTACATAGGGAACTACCCTAGGATCTATGTTTTCTACAAAAAAAAAAAAAAAAAAAAATCCACCGCCTAGGCGACAAAGCACCCCCCCTTGACACCCAGCCTCACTTTGGCGCCTTGAAAACTACGAGCATAAATCCTTGGCTTCCATCACCAAATGATGAGGCAATTTTGGATTGTCCAAATTGGTGACCATGTGTACCACATGGAAGAAGAAAATCCACAAGGAAGTTTAGGCTTTAAATCCAGAAAATCTATTCCTGTATGTGAGCAGATTCTAAAATCATAACATGCTAGAAACCTGAAAAAGGAGATGATGGAGATACCTTTCCACTTGATATGGTGGACAGGATCAGTCTGCCTTACGGACAAGGATGGAGCAGTGGAAGATTGAGGAGTGAACCTTTTACTTGTAATCTGGGGAGTAATTGCTGTTGGTTGGCTATTGCCCTTCCTACCTCGCCGTCCTCGAGGAATGTTGGTAGTTCGAAGAAGCTTACTTATATCTGGCACTGGGATTGGTTTGACTGCAAGAAGGCAATACATGAGTAAATTAATTTCTTAATGGAATCTACATTCATATTTGGAAGTGAGCAAAAGTGAGGGTATCTTATATAATACAACTAACAGCTTCTCCAAGAAGATTATTAGTGGATTGAGCAGGCCGACTTTCTTGAGCTTCAGCAGGCGCTACAAGTAGTTACAACAAGCCATTTGAAAGACACAAAGCATGTCAGGACAAAGAACCTTCCAGTAGTTTCAATAATTTGCAACAAGAAAGTAAACACAAAATCAGACAAGTCATGAACTTTATCTGGAAATTTCATATTGTTTGCAGATAGGGTAGATGGACAATGGAAATTTTATTGGTGGTTTTGTCTCAAAATCTGGGAAATAGCTGTGCAAGGAATTAGTTCTCATGAAATGGTCCAACTGGCCAGACAGTCAACAGTCAGCCCAGCTATATTTTATATATAAAGTGAAAATTATCTCGAAATATGCATAAAACTATCTATTAGACATACTTAAGACATGAATAAATATAAATAATGTAATATCTAACCTTTTCTTGAAAAAAAACGAAAAAACATCCTGGACCTGACTTGTTCTTCATCTGGTTTTGCTGCCAGGTCTCAGGACAGAGATCATCCAGGTCAGGCAGGTCTTGCAAGTTGCAAAACTGGTTTTGTTTTCCTCTTACCTTGTGGTAGTGGAGGATTCCTAGAAATAGCTTGAGTAACTGCTCTCCTCTCTGCCAGTGAGGTGGACCTAACTGCAACTATCCACGATATGAGTGCCATAATCACATAATAGACTACTTTCTAATATGTAAGTTACATCCAGTGTGTCAGATAGATGTACCACTGTTAAGTGCTGGTGCGAGAAGATTATTAGCAGACTGAACAATCTGTCTTCCTTGAGTTTGATCTGGAAAAGAGTCATAAAAATCATTTTTAGACTGACAAAACCATAATGGAACCAAGAGTTCAAGTACTCTCATGGTTATGGTAAATTTAACCAACTAAATTAGAATAGTCATGAGTAGTATATGGAAATCCTGTAATTATAAATATTGAACTCCCTCCCATCTATGGATTTATTATGATTGGTAATATATCATATATGTTTTGATCAATTGAGTCCATTTTATTGCGGAATCTAATTTTGATTGAATGCATGACCAGTGAGCTATAGTGATAGCCATACAAGCAAGAGCATTCCATATGAGTTGTATAATTTTTTACATCTTGGAAAAATCTCTGCTCCTTTAAGCCCTTCCTAATCAAATTTCTTTTTGGACATGAGGCACAAAATCACCTAACCTGATATAGTGAATGTGTATGGAAAGGAGAGTGAAGGACTGTGGGGAGATGTTGGAAGGAAGGTATAGGAATGAGAAAGTGTGGGAAATTATTGAAAAAAATTTTAGTGAAGTTGAACAAAATATGATGCGGACAAAGAATATAGAGGAGAGAAGAGGGGAGGGATCAGGTGGAAGGGGAGAAGGAGAGGAGGGGAGAAATGGAGGGGAATATCTAGAGAGGACAGGGGTGGAGAAATCCAATAGGGAGGATTTGATAGCAGAATTTGTGGGGAAACTGGGATGTAGAAAGGAAGAGTTGAATGTTTTGAAAGGTGGTCTACAGAAGGAGAAGAAGGAAATTAAAATAAAGAAAAGAAAACTGAGTGAAGTTGAGAGGCTTAAAAGAGATGTTGAAGGTGACAAGAAGTTTGGGGTAAAAGGAGATAGGAGGAAAGGGGGGAAGTAGTGGTTTGTTGAAGAATGGACTTAAAGAAGAAGTGCCTATGAAGATTCTTAGTTGGAATGTGAGGGGCATAGGAAGTGCGAGGAAAAGAGCGACAATCAGAGAGGTAATAAAGATGTATGATGCAGACATTGTATTATTGCAGGAGTCCAAGAGAATGGAGTTTAATAATAGATGAGCAAGAAGTATTTGGAAAGCCAGGGGGATTAGCTAGGTGGCTGCTCCCTCTTCGGGTGCTTCAGGGGGGATAGTGACAATGTGGAAGAGGGTGTGGTGGAAGGTCTGGAGGAACTGATTGGAAAATACTCAATCTCAATGAAGTTTAAGCAACAAGCGGATGCTTTTGTGTGGGTGCTCACAAACGTTTATGGGCCAAATGGTTACAGAGAAAGAAATGAATTGTGGGAGGAAATGGCTGATATTAGAGGACTTTGGGATGGGCCTTGGTGCATGGGTGGGGATTTCAATGTGATTAGATTCACAGAGGAAACCAATAATACTAATCAGAGGGTGACAACTAGTATAAGGAAGTTTAACCAGTTTGTGGATGCCTTTGAACTCAAAGAGATACCATTAGCCCATAAGACATTCACTTGGTCAAATCTCCAATCGAGGCCAATCAGCTTGGTAGCTTTGGTCCTTTCTAGCTTTCTAGCTTTGGTCCCAAAAAAGAAAGATGCGTTGCATCCAAAGGACTTCTGGCCAATCAGCTTGGTAAATAGCTTGTATAAGATCCCTGCAAAGGTGTTGTCTTTGAGATTGAAGTGTTGTTGTTGGGAACCAAGGCCCAGACCCAATTCAGTCCTCCGCTCACTCACACTTACCTGAAGAAGAACACATGAAAGCCGTTTCAGCACCTAACTACAACAAGCAACATGTCAGCTGGCCCCTCTGCATGAGTTTGTTAGAGCACAGAGTTTGTTAAGAAATTTTGTAACCCAAAACCATTATATGGGTTGGCCGAATGAATGAACAAGCAATTGAATCCACACTTCTCTCTCTCTCTCTCCCTCCCTCTCTCTCTCTTTTCTCTTCATTTCTACGTAGGAGGAAGGGTCTCCCTCGAAGAGACTCCTGAGGTGAGCAGCAACTCATCAATTGGTATTAGAGCCAGGTTGGCTAGCCTGAACGATCGAAGATGAAGTCGATCTCCACCAGGTGGTCATGAGGCTTAAGGAGATCAAAGAAGCCATGTCGATGATCACATCTCAGAAGGAGAAAGCCACTCCCGCCGCAGGCCGAGATAGTGACAATTAAGAATCTAGCTGAGGTAACAACAGGATGGGAAATTATGTTCCAGGAAGAATCACCAAACTGGACTTTCCGACGTTCTACGGGGGAGATCCGATTCCTTGAATCTTCAAGGCCATGAAGTACTTCGAATATTCATGATGTACAGGGGCTCCAACGCGTGACTATCACTTTTTTCCATCTAGAAAGGGAGGTGATTTTGTGGTTTCAGTGGTTCAGACGCTCCCGTCCCCAAATTTCATAGCAAGAGTTCATGGAGGCATTGTGCATATGATTTGGTCCTACTGGGTACGACGACCATGACAAGATGCTATCTAGGGTAAAACAGACGGGAACAGTATGAGACTACCAAGTCGAGTTTGAAGGCTAGCCACCAGAGTATATGGGTGGTCGGAGAAGGCACTGGTTAGTTGCTTTGTCAGAGGATTGAGAGACGACATCAAGGTAGAAGCGAAGGCCCTTCAGCCCACTTCTTTGTCTGTGACTACAGGACTGGCAAGGTTGCAAGAGGAGCAGCTCAACCGACTAAAGAAGGTGACGACTCGCCCGTCAGGGCCCTTGTTAAAAACCCCATCCCTTCAAGATGGGCTTCTTCCTAAGCCCATGACAGAACCCATCCGACCTGTTGGGGAAACCACTCGGCCCACCCAAGGACCCACACCGCCAACTAAGAGCCCAGTCCCCTTCAAACACCTCTCCTGGGCTGAAATGCAGGCTCGGCATGAGAAGGGCCTATGCTACAACAGTGACGAGAAATTTGGGCCTGGTCACCGATGCAAAACCCAGAGGATGTTCTTGCTACAATGGGAGGAGACTGAAGGGGAAGATGATGTGGAACTAGCTGAGGAAAGGGAACCGAACAATACTCAATACGACAATCCCGAGATCTCTATGCAAGCTTTGACAGAGCTGGCATCCCCCAAATCTATAAGGGTTGAAGGGAAGCTTAGAGGCCGGTGGGTATCCACTCTCATAGACAGCGGGAGCACACTGAATTTTGTCACACAAGTATTGGCTCGCCAACTAGGTATTACAGTGCTCTACACTTCTCCATTTGTTGTTAGAGTGGCGGATGATAACCACATTGAATGTGAAAGTATTTGTAAAAACGAAAAGCTGGTAATCCAAGACCACTCTTTCATCGTGGATCTGCATCCATTGGATTTCAGCAGGGCAGATGTAGGGTTCGTTTGATAACACTTTTCAGACGTTTGGTGCCTAAAAAACTTGCTTTTCAGACACTAGACGCATTTGGTGCAACATTTGAAAATAGATCTGAATTCCAATTTCAGATCTGAAACATTAATCATATGGGGAGGCTCTTAACGTGCTCAGACACGTTTATGAGCTATGAAAAGGTCGAGAATAGCCTCTACTTTTCTATAATGACGCACATACCCCTGATGCCCCCCAAACCCAAGAAAACCCTACTAGAAAATCTTCATCGAAGGTACCTTCTTCTTCTTCTTCTTCTTCTTCTTCTTCTTCTTCTTTCCTACGTTTTACAGTTCGTTTATAATCTCTACTATTTTGAAGGTTTGTTTATGCGTATTTTGTTTTGATGTGTATTTTGTTTTTGTTTTGATGTGTATTTATGCATATTTTGTTTTCTTTTTCTTGATGCGTATTTTGCTACTTGTTTTGATGCATATTTTTCTTGATGCATAAATCCCCAGTCCAATGTCACCACAGATGAGACCAATGGACTCATAACAGATACTTGTATGATGTTCTTCCCTGTTCTTCCCTACTCTTTCCTTTGTTCTTCCCACAATGCCAAGAAGAATGGCACAAGTCTTTGAATCAGTTCAAGTGATGAATACAGCCGAAATCTTTAGGGAGTCCATCAAGGTTTTACTTCTGCATCCAACCCATGGAAGAAGGTTGTTTATGAGAAGGCTATGCAAGTAGTTTCACACACTTACAATGGGATTTGTTCAATGGTACTTGGGTTTTGGGGTGTCCTATGGCTTCTGGGAATACCCTTCTATGTGGGATTTGGCAAGGGTTTTGTCTGTGTTTAGAGAACGAGTGTTATGGGTTTGCGTCAGTGATGAAAGCCAAGAGTCTAATAGAAGGAAGGAGACAAACAACTTGACATGTCCATGTCAAGGGTTTTACTAATTAATAGTGATTAATTATTTTTATTAATTTTGATTATGTTATTTATTAATTATTAATCATTTTTAGTAATTATTATAAATTATTATGTATTTACTAATAATTTAGTTGGTTACCATTAATTTTTAATTAGTTACCACTAATTTTTATTGATTATTTCAAATTTTGTTAAATTTTAACCATTTTATTATGTTTTTTATTAATTATTAATTATTTTTCGTAATTATTATTTATTTTATTATTTTTTTGTATGATGTCAATATTATTTTGAATTTGATAAATTATTTTATATGAAATAGTACAAATTGAGCCCAAATTTACCAAATAGTCTATTCTAGGGTTAAAATAGTAAAATCAATGCATTTCAGATGTTAAAGGTTTGGTCCAACACAAACAAGCTTAAGTTTTCAGAGCCTCTAAAAAGTAAAAAGCATCAATACCTCTTTTCAGATTTCAGACACTTTTAATATCTTTTTAACTTTTCAGACTTCAGATTTCAGATTTATCAAACACCACTGTAGTGTTGGGTGTACAGTGGCTGAGCCAACTGGGCCCGGTCCTTTGTGATTGGGGACATATGACCATGGACTTCTATTGCGATGGGTTCCGCCGCCATCTGCAAGGTCAGGAGATACCCGGCCCACTAGTGGAAGGTCTACACTTCATGATAAAAGGGGGATTTGGAAAGGAACACCTATTGCTGATGCAGATGGGCCCAGTGCCTATTGGGCCTTTACTAAGGCTAGAAAATGAGGCACAACCATCTGAGAAGGACCAAGATGACATACAAAGGGTGATAGCCCAATTCCCCCAGAAGTCTTTAGAGACCCAGATCAGCTTCCTCCAAATCAGTTCCAAGATCACCGCATACCCCTAACTCCAGGGGCAGCCCCTACCAACGTGTGGCCCTACAGATACCCGCACTTCCAAAAGACTGAGATTGAGAAGCTCGTGAAGGAGCTCCTGCACAAGGGATGGATACAGCCTAGTACAAGCCCGTTCTTGTCCCCAGTTCTCCTTGTTAAAAAGAAAGATGGGTCTTGGCATTTTTGTGTAGATTACCGGGCCCTGAACCATATCACAATCAAGGACATGTTCCCTATCCCGGTTGTGGATGAGATATTAGATGAGCTGGGGCAAGCCAAGTATTTCTCCAAAATGGACCTCTGATCCGGCTATCACCAAGTCTGGGTCCACCCTGAAGATATATACAAAACAGCCTTCAGAAGTCATGATGGACACTATGAGTTCCTAGTTATGCCGTTTGGGCTGTCCAATGCCCCTTCTACCTTTCAGGCCATCATGAATGATGTCTTCAGGCCCTACCTCCAGCGTTTTATTTTCGTCTTCTTTGGTGACATTCTAGTATACAGCAAGGATTGGGATTCACACCTCCAACACTTGGAACAAACATTGAGCTTGCTGAAACAGCACCAACTGTTTGCCAAACTTTCAAAGTGTGTTTTTGGGCAGACTTGAGTCCATTATTTGGGCCATGTGGTTGCAGCTGGATGGGTCATGGCTGACCCAGAAAAAATAATCTGTGTATAGGACTGGCCGACGCCCAAGACAGTCAAAGCCCTGTGCGGGTTTTTGGGCCTTACCGGCTACTACCAGAGGTTCATATGCAACTATGGGTCACTAGCAGCCCCACTAATTGGGCTTCTCAAAAAACACTGCTTCGTTTGGATGAAGCAGGCCCAGAAGGCATTTGATTCCCTCAACGAAGCAGGCCCAGAAGGCTTTTGATTCCCTCAAGCAGGCCATGACCAGCCCACCAGTCCTAACCTTACCAAATTTCGAAGAGACCTTCGTGGTTGAATGTGATGCATCAGGTGTGGGGGTTGGAGAAGTGCTCATGCAAAATGGAAGGCCCATATCTTATTTCAGCGAGGCCCTCTCCACTAGAGCCCAGAACCAGTCAACATATACAAAGGAGCTTATGGCAATAGTTCTGACAGTCCATAAATGGCGACCATACTTGTTGGGTCGAAGGTTCATAATCTGAACTGATTAGAGGAGCTTGAAGTTCATACTCGACCAAAAAGCTCTCACCCCAGATCACAAAAAGTGGGTAATGAAGTTAATGGGCTTTGATTTTTTATCGAATACAAGCCTGGAGTCACCAACCGAGCTGCGGATGCATTGTCACGGAAGGCTGAGTTGTTGCTGTTAGTACACTCTCAGCCCCATTACCTTCTATTTGAAGCTTTACGAAAGGAGGCCAGAAATGACCCCAGCCTTGAAAAGGTGCGGCAAAGCTATTTGCAAGGCCCCACCTCTACACCGGGGTACACAATGAAGGGACCAGACTTGTTCTTTAAAGGGAGATTTGTTCTCTCTCCTAATTCAGCGCATCAGAAGACCTTGCTAGAGCTCTATCATGATTCGGTGTTGGGAGGACATTCAGGTATTTTTCAGACTTATAAGAGGCTCTCATCACATTTTATTGGCCCAACATGAAGAAGACAGTAGAGCAGCACGTAGCACAGTGTACAGTATGCCAACAACAAAAGTACTTGGCCCAATCCCCTCCTGGGCTCCTGCAACCCCTCCCAATTCCATCACAGATTTGGGAAGATATATCACTGGACTTCATCACTGGCCTTCCACCCTCTGGGGGCAAGTCGGTGATTATGGTGGTGGTTGACAGGCTCTCTAAGTATGGGCACTTCATCACCCTATCACATCCCTACACCACAGCTTCAGTAGCTGAAACCTTCATCAAAGAAGTGACAAGACTCCACGGTACCCCCAAATCGATCGTCTCAGATCGGGACCCGGCCTTCCTCAGTCAGTTCTGGAAGGAATATTTCCATTTACAGGGGGCAATGCTTCATCGATCTACTAGATATCACCCAGTTTGATGAACAAACTGAAGTGCTGAATAGATGCTTGGAGACTTACCTACGTTGTTTTGTGGGTTCCAGGCTCAAACATTGGATGAAGTGGCTCCCATGGGCCGAATACTGGTACAACACTACATTCCAGGCGGCAGCAGGCATGACACCATTCAAAGCGGTGTATGGAAGGGAACCACCAATCATCCTTCCGTATGAAATGGGTTCAACCGCAGTAGCAGAAGTCGAAGCCCAGTTGTTGGCACGAGACAAGGTGCTCAGCCTCCTGAAGGAGAACTTACACAAGGCCCAACAACTCATGAAGAAGCAGTACGACAAAAAACATAGGGCCATCGACTTTCAGGTGGGGACTACGTCTACCTCAAGCTACAACCCTATTGACAGTCCTTAGTAGCAAAAAGGGCCTGTAATAAGCTCTCTCCTCGCTACTTTGGGCTGTTCAAGATAATTGAGAAGATAGGCAATGTTGCCTACCGACTGGACCTACCCAAGACAGCTTGTCTCCACCCAGTTTTTCACATTTCCTTGCTTAAGAAGTCCGTGGGAGATCCAACCAAAATTAGCACCATTTATGGAATATGGAAACATCGCAGGAGTTCTACCACCATTTATGGAATATGGAAACATTACCTTCACACCTGTCAAGATATTGGATTACCATTGGGTCCATCGCAGGAAGAACATAGTGCAAGAAGCCTTGGTAACCTGGACTGGGCTTCCCCACCATGACTCCACGTGGGAACCATATTGGCAGCTGAAAAATCAATTTCCAGATTTAGACCTTGAGGACAAGGCCCATCTTGAAGTTGGGGGAACTGTTGGGAACTGTTAGAATTCAGGTCTGCCTAGAGTTTGGCCTGACTGAGTTCAGTTATGTAGAAGAAGAGAGAATGATAGAGAAAGAGAGAAAGGGAGAAAGAGAGAAGAGAGAATTCTAGTTCGAACTGAAAGAGTCAACACATCCTCTCCCATTCGGCCAGTAAGAATTTATATTAATATTAAAACATAGCTGAAAAGACCTATGTGCCCTTACTTAAGTTAAGAGCACATATTTCAACACAACATTACAGATCAGCAACATCAATCAAGGTATAAAGACAGAAATACCCCTACGCTAACACTCCCCCTCAAGTTGGTGAGTATATATCATATACTCCTAGCTTGTTACATATGTAGTCCACTCTTCCCCGACTCAAACCTTTTGTAAATAAGTCAGCCCATTGATTTCCTGTATAAACATGTGTAGTGTCTAGCTCTCCATTCAGCACCTTCTCCCTCACAAAGTGACAGTCAACCTCAATATGCTTGGTTCTTTCATGAAACACTGGATTCGAGGAGATCTGAACTACAGCCTGATTATCACAGTAGAGCTTCATTGGAGTGTTAATGTTGTACCCTACTTCCTGTAGAAGGTTCCTTAGCCACACTAACTCACAAGCGGTATGCGCCATAGCCCTATATTCTGCCTCTGCACTGCTTCTTGCCACAACCGTCTGCTTCTTACTTTTCCATGTCACCAGGTTACCTCCCAGAAACGTGCAATAACCTGTAGTAGACCGCCTATCAGACATAGAACCGGCCCAATCAGCATCAGAATACCCTTCCATTTCAAGTTTTCCCCCACTCTTGTATATCAGACCGCGACCCGAGGCCCCTTTTAGATACTTCACAATTCTCAGAACCGCATTCCAGTGAGGAGTCAGAGGTTTTTGCATGAACTGGCTTACCACACTAACTGCAAATGGGATGTCTGGTCTGGTAATGGTTAGGTAGTTCAGTTTGCCCACAAGTCGTCGGTATCTGCCAGGGTCTTCAAACACTTCACCCATATCACTGCTTAGCTTGGTATTTGTGTCCATAGGTGTTTCAGCTGGTTTGGCACCCAACAAGCCTGTTTCATCCAGCAAATCAAGCACATACTTCCTCTGGCACAGATTAATCCCATACTTGGATCTCGCTACCTCTATCCCCAAGAAGTATTTTAGTTTACCCAGATCCTTTGTCTGAAAGTGATCCTGCAGATAAGTCTTCAGCCTATCAATACCAATGTTATCATTCCCAGTAATAACAATATCATCTACATACACCACCAACAGTATTTTTCCTCCCGAAGAGTCATGACTAAATACAGAATGGTCAACCTTGCACTGTTTCATGCCAAACTTCTTTACCACCTCACTGAACCTACCAAACCATGCTCGACGAGACTGTTTAAGCCCATATATAGCCTTCCTTAGTCGGCACACCTTACCATCCTCCCCCTGAGCAACAAACCCTGGAGGTTGCTCCATGTAGACCTCCTCGAGTAAGTCACCATGCAAAAAGGCATTCTTGATATCAAGCTGATATAGTGGCTACTCATACATGGCTGCAAGAGAGATCACAACACGAACTGACCCGATCTTAGCAACCGGTGAGAAGGTATCTGTGTAGTCAATGCCATAGGTTTGGGAGTACCCTTTTGCAACTAATCGCGCTTTTAGGCGTTCAACACTACCATCAGGCAGGTACTTAACCGTATAAACCCACTTACAACCAACAGCTTGCTTCCCAGGAGGAAGAGCAGCGAGGTCCCAAGTATGATTATGATGAAGGGCCGAGAGTTCTTCTTCCATGGCACGGCACCACCCTGAAGAGGCAAGGGCTTCCTGGACATCTTTAGGAACAATAACTGATGATAACAAGGTAACAAACTGGCGATGGGAAGCGGAAAGGTGAGTAAGAGAAACATAATTAGAAATGGGATGAAGGGTGCAAGTACGTTTACCTTTCCGCAAAGCAATGGGTAGATCAATCTCAGATGCCAAGTGGGGTTCTGGTGCCGGATCCGTCGACGGAGATGTAGCTGGAGGAGTAGTAGCCGGTGCACGTGGGCGATGTGTATACACATGACGAATAGGTGGGTGTTCAACAGGTGGTGGCACCGGAGGCAAGGATTTGGTCACAACTGGAACAAACTGATGATCGACAACAGGAAGTGGAAGGGGAGGAGGTGATGAGAAGGAAGAAGCATCACCAGACCCCAAAAAGAACGAAGTAGACTCAAAGAAACTGACATCAACACACACAAAGGATCGTCGAGAACCAGGATGGTAACACCTATACCCTTTCTGGGTTCGAGAATAGCCAAGGAAGATGCACTTGAGAGAACGGGCATCAAACTTGTCGTTCCCAGGACCTAGATGATGGACAAAACAGACACACCCAAAAACTCTCGGCGTAAGAGGGAACGGAGACAAAGAGGGAAACAAGACCTGAAACGGAGACTGACCATCAAGGATGAACGTGGGCATCCGATTAATCAGAAAACAAGAGGTAAGCACTGCATCACTCCAAAAAGGTTTGGGAACATGCATGTGATGCATTAGGGATCTTGCTGTTTCAAGGAGATGGCGATTCTTTCTCTCAGCCACCCTGTTTTGTTGTGGGGTGTAGGTACACGAGGTCTGATGTATAATGCCGTGTTGGTCCAGGTATTCCTGAAATGATGAGGATAAATATTCGCGGCCATTATCAGAACGAAAAACTTTGATATGGGTACCAAATTGGTTACGAATTTCAGCATAAAATTTTTGGAAAATGGTAAACAATTCACTTCTTTCTTTCATTAAATAGAGCCACGTCATCCTTGAAAAATCATCCACAAAGATGACAAAATATTTGTATCCATTATATGACATTACTTTATAAGGACCCCAAACATCTGAATGAACTAAAGAAAAAGGACTCGACACACGATTATCAACCCTAGAACTAAAGGGAACACGATGGTGTTTCCCAAACTGACACGACTCACAATCCAAAACAGAAAGTTGACTCAAGGATGGAACCAAGGACATCAAGACTTTGAGCGACGGATGACCAAATCGGCAGTGCCATTGGAGAGGAGAAAGAGATGACTGGAGAGCTGTTGAAGTTCTACCACCACCACCGTCAAGATAATACAGTCCACCTGCTTCATGCCCTCCACCAATCTTCATCCCCGTCTTGAGATCCTAAAAGACACACATAGAAGGATAAAAGGTAATGGAGCAGTTAAGTGATTTGGTCAGCTTACTAACAGACATAAGGTTAAAAGGCAATTTAGGAACATACAGAACTGATGAGAGGGATACAGGATCTAGGTCAACATTACCAACACCACAAATTGAGGATGTGAAACCATTAGCAAGGGTGACAGATTGTGATGTTGAGCAATGAGACAAGGAGGAACACACCTGGAGTTCCAGTCATGTGATCGGAGGCTCCAGAGTCAATGATCCAGGGATTGGGTGTAGATGCCAGACAAGCCATACCTGAGTGAGCAAAAGTTGTCGTGTTCTATTGTGATTGGATAAACCTCTCATATTCATCACGGGGAACACTCACCATCTCCTTCATGGGACCATCTGTGGATGTAGGAGGCAACTGGTCAGATGAATGATTCTCCTGTTTAAAGTTGGAACTTGAGTCACCAGTCGCGGCATGATTGGCCCAGGTTGAGGGAGGACCATGTAAATCATAACAATAGTTGATGGTATGTCCATCCATACCACAATGAGTGCACTTTCTCGGGCATGAGCTATGTCCTCTACCATGGGCTCCCCCTGAATCTCTGCTCCCAGTACGACCACCACCACGATTATAAGTAGACCCACCATTGCCACTTCGGCCATATGCAGAACCACTACCAACACCACGACTAGACTGAGCTCCCCGAGCTCCACCTCTACCACCACGGCCTCTCAATGCAGCAAAGGCTGATCTATCTGAGATATTAGAGTTCTCAGTAGATCCGATAGAAATCCTCCGAAGTCGAGCAAATACCTCTTCCAGGGATGGAAGAGCTGATCCCCCTAATATCTGAGCCCGTACTGGTTCATATTCAGACTTTAATCCCACCAAAAATCTCAAGCTGCTCTCTCTGTTGTTGCTGAATCTTGACATCAGAAGTGAGAGGATGATAGACATTCAACTCATTACGTATGTTCCTCATGTTGGCATAGTACTCCTCAAGACTCTGATTACCCTGTTGCAGATTAAAGTACTCTTGATAAAGCTGATAAACTCTAGTTATATTGTCCTGCCCCGAATACAATTTTTTCGCATGGTCCCACACGTCTTTGGCAGTATCAAGGAACATGAAGTTCACACTAATCCTGGGTTCCATACTGTTCCACAACCATGTGATGATCTAAGCGTCCTCTTGCTCCCAATCTTCATACTCGTGAGAGTTAGAGGAAGGTTTCTCCTCTCTGATATGTTTTACCTTCTTCTTTGCCTTTAGAAAGACTTCAACGGATTTAGCCCAAGGCACATAATTCTCTCCATTTAACTTAATGGAGGTCATCTGAACATTCAAGTAGTCTGTAGGCACCATCACACTAGGTTTATAATCATTACTATCTCCCATTATGTTATCACCAATACTGCACACTTGCTGAATTCTATTATCACTAAGATCTGCACACTACACACCACTAGGTCACACCTGTCACACTGATTGCATCACTAATTGTTGCTGGAATGTGTGCTCTTTACACCACAAACCCTACTCCTACAACTACCTGAAATCTCACCACTATATGATCATATATCTTCCTTCAACATGCGCAAAGAAACTAGCATAAACCCTAGCACTGACTGGCCGAAACACTAGCAAATGATATGAAACACATCTCCTATTTAATCCATAAACCAGAACTGAAATCTCTTACCTTATCGCTGAAGTAACACCCATGCGAGCAGGAGAGCAGTCCACACACAACAGCCACACACAGTTCGGCCCTCTATTCCTCCTCTACTAGGAGAGGGCGATCTCAGAAATCACAGCAACCGACCACATACGACCTGATTGGAGGCATAGAGACCCCCAAGGGAAGAGGGCGATCACTCCTTTTCATCCCTTTCCCTTATCTCCAATCGAACACAGAAAAAAAAGGAAAACCCTAGATAGGGTGCGTAGAGAATGAACCCTAGGCAAGCAGAAATCTAGGCAGATTTAACCTGCTCTGATACCATGTTAGAATTCAGGTCTGCCTTAGAGTTTGGCCTGACTGAATTCAGTTATGTAGAAGAAGAGAGAATGATAGAGAAAGAGAGAAAGGGAGAAAAAGAGAAGAGAGAATTCTGGTTCGAACTGAAAGAGTCAACACATCCTCTCCCATTCGGCCAGTAAGAATTTATATTAATATTAAAACATAACTGAAAAGACCTATGTGCCCTTACTTAAGTTAAGAGCACATATTTCAACACAACATTATAGATCAGCAACATCAATCAAGGTATAAAGACAGAAATACCCCTACGCTAACAGGAACCAAGGCCCAAACCCAACCCAGAGGCCCAGGCCTTTGCTCACTTGCACTTACCTGAGGAAGAGCACACGAAAGCCGTTTCAGCACCTAACTGCAACAAGCAACACGTCAGCTGGTCCCTCTGCATGAGTTCGTTAGAGCATAAAGTTTGTTAAGATATTTTGTAACCCAAAACCATTATAAATATGGGTTGGCCAAATGAATGAACATGCAATTGAATCAACACTTCTCTTTCTCTGTCTCTTTTCTCTTCATTTCTGCGTAGGAGGAAGGGTCTCCCTCGAAGAGACTCCTAAGGTGAGCAACAACTCATTAGTTGCCAGCTATCATCTCACCAAATCAAGGAGCTTTAGTGAGTGGAAGACAAATAACAGATCAAATTCTAATTGCTAATGAGAGTGTGGAGAACTTCAGGAGGGATAGAAAGGGAGTGGTCTGTAAGTTGGATCTGGAAAAGGCCTATGATTTGGTGGAATGAGAATTTTTTAGGAAAGTTATGACTAAATTTGGATTTGGGGCTAGATGGTGCAAATGGATTATGGGGAGTGTTTGGAATTGTCATTACTATGTATTAGTGAATGGGACAGTGGTTGACTTCTTCCCCAACCGTTAGGGGTGTAAGACAAGGAGACCCCCTATCTCCCTTCCTGTTCACACTGATTGTTGATGTTCTGGGGAGATTGATCCATGGAGCAGATTCTAGGGGTCTTATTAGAGGATGGAGAGTTGGAAGGGATGATACACCCCTCACCTATCTATAGTTTGCAAATGACACAATTCTGTTCTGTGAAGGGGGACATATGAGGTTTATAAGGAACTTGAAATTGGTGATACAACTCTTTGAACAAATGTCAAACTTGAAGGTGAATTTTGAGAAAAGTTGTGTAGTGGGTGTGAATATAGAGGAAGGTGAGATCAGGGAAACTGCAAAAGTGCTAGGGTGTGAAGTCTCAAAGTGACCTTTGAATTATTTGGGGTTGCCATTGGATGATAACCCAAAGAGAGAGAGTTTTTGGAATCTAGTGGTGGAAAGGTTTGAAAAGAGACTTGCCTCTTGGAAAAGGAATTACCTTTCTATAGGTGGGAGGATAGCACTGATTAAGGCTACTCTAGCAAATTTACCTATTTATTTCCTTTCAGTGTTCAAAATCCTAATAAAGGTTTCTAACAGATTGGAAAAGATGATGAGAGACTTCCTTTGGGAGCCGGGAGAGGAGAAGAGTGACCATATAGTAGGTTGGGAGGTGGTGACTAGGAGTAAAAATAGTGGTGGTTTGGGGCTCGGGAACATTAGAAAAAGGAATGTGGCCCTTCTAGGGAAATGGTTGTAGAGATTCCCACTAGAGAAGGAAAAGTTATGGGCCAAGATAGTGGTCAGCATACATGGGCTGGAACTAATTGGATGGAAAGCCATTCATGAGTTGTTACTAGTTTTTTCCCCTCTTATTAGGTATGACTTGGATTCAAGTAATGCTATAAAACTTTGGGAACAAACTTGGGTGGAGAATGCCCCTCTAAAGGACCAGTTTCCTTCTTTGTATGCCTTTTCTGACCTTAAAAATGAGCCAGTCTTCTCCTTCATAACCCGCTTCTCTTCGTCTGGTTTGGTTGGAATTTAGCTTTGAGAAGGGTTGTGAAAGACTCAGACCTTGACAGCATTTCAAGTCTCCTTCAACTTCTTGACAATATTTTCTTAGGCCCTACTAAGGTGAACTCTAGAATTTGGACCCCCGCCCCCATTGGTTCTTTCTCCTATGCCTCTTTCTTCAAAGTTTAAAGCCAGTCCACCAGTCCTGTAGTCCTCCCTTTTCCTGTTCATGAAGTTTGGTGTAGACCAATCCCTCCTAAGGTTGGTAGTTTTTGCTGGGAAGCCTTTCTGGAAAGATTCAACACTGGTGATCTGCTCCAAAAGAAGAGACCCAATACTTGTTTCTCCCCTCACTGGTGTGTTCTTTGTAAAGCTGATGGGGAGATTAGTTTTCACCTACTGGTGTTTTGCCAATTTGCAAAGTCTATTTGGGAGTGGGCTCTCTCCCTACTTGGGTGTAGTTAAAATCCTCCATCAAATTTGTAAAATCTATTTTCTCCTTTTTTCAAGTGGAACATGAAAAGAGGCAGGACTATGTAGAGAGGACTAAGGGTTGCGGTTTGTTGGTCTTTATGGGAAGAAAGGAATGACAGGATCTTCTCGGAAGTAGAGAGAAGTACTAATGAATTGAGGACTTTGATCCTTATAAGGGTCGTAAAGTGGATGAAATCGCTAGCGCTATTCATAAATTATACAGTGGATGACATGTTGAGGAATTGGGGTGAGATTGCTAATAGTACCCAAACCAAAACAGTGATGAATGTGTCTTGGACTCCCCCACCTGCGGGTTTCATAAAATTAAACTTTGATGGGAGTTGCAGAGGGAATCCTGGACAATCAGGGATTGGGGGTGTTTTTAGGGATGAGAATGGGGTTGTTTCTTCCATGTTCTCAGGCCCAATTGGAGTGGGTGACTCTCTCGGAGCCGAGATCCATGCGGTTATGGAAGGAACCGAGAAAGCCAGGGAGATGAATACCAGAAAACTTATAATTGAAGGGGACTCAAAGGTGGGGGTAGGATGGCTGAATAAAGACAACAGTGGTATATGGAATTACAACAATATGAGGAGGAAATTTAGATGGCTGGCTCAAGAAATGGAAGTTAAAATCAATTGGGTAAAAAGGTCAGCTAATTCTTTTGTTGATGGGTTAGCTAAACAAGGGGTGGAGAGGGAGTCAATGTTTTGGACATAGTTGTAATTTTATTTTTCTATTTCTCCTTCTCTTTCTCTTTTTATTTTTCCTTCTCTTGGGGCACAAGTTATAGTTGGAAGATAAGAAAGTTTGTCTTCCTCTTTGTAATTATTATTGAAAGTTTTCAATGAAATTAATGAATTGTGTTATTGATAAAAAAAGCAGAATTATCTTTTGTCTTTGATTAAAACGTGGGAATTAGTAACAATACAGTTAAGTTTTTGGTAGACATGACAGGCTCTAAAACATCTAGTCTTGGCAAGAAACGTGAAAGATACCATCCTTGGGTGGCTGAACTCGCCTCCTCTTATCAGCTGGACCATGAAGACCTTTGTCATATTGAACAATACCGCTATCAATAAATTTTAATGATTGACCTGCAAAACAAGTTCAGCAGAGTCACCCTTATAATGAAACGTGGCATTTAACCACCTTCTTCTAGTTAAAGGAATTTAAGCCAAATCCAAAGAAAAGAAGGGTAAAAGCCTTGGAACAAGCTATTACAGGAATTTGAAAATTGAAGGCCATCAAGATCCTTGAGGATGGAAACTCACTCAACAATAATTCTTTCACTATGACCAATCAACACCTGATTCACACATGGATTTTGTTCTCAAAAGTTCTGTTGTTTGTTTCTTTCAAAAATTTCCAATAGATGGAAAACAGTGCCAGATTCTATGAGATGTTACCCCTTTTACTATAATTTTATACGAAAATTTCCAATGTCAAATTAATAATTATTATTTTTTAAGTTTTTTAGATTGATAACAGAAGGAAATTATCAAAAGAATGATTTATGTACAATATATGCCATGCATCCCAAATATAATGCAGGCTTAGCCTACTACCCAAAATGCTGATGATTACATTACATTTGTGCCCAAAATAATTGACTTTTCAGTCCTTTCTTGGCTAGAGCATCTGCCAAGCTGTTGGCAGATCTAGGTACCCATGAAAAACTTGCTTCAATTTCTCTTGCTAAGTGTTTTATTTTCCTCATAACATGTTGGTACTGCAATAGCCACTTGACAATTATCTTTTCTCCATCCCATCACAAGCTTTGAATAGCCTTCTATTATTACATGCTTGAAACCCAATGGTTTTCCCAATTGCAAGCTGCACAATGCTGCTAATAATTCAGATTTATTAATTATTTTAAAGCTATCATAATTATTTACAAAAAAAATAGCTATAAAATTACAATTTCCAATAGAATGAATATTTCATAACAAAATGGTATGATGGATTCTTCTGAAGAGGAAAAATGGAAATGTAGCACTTTATTTCCCAAGAATTAGTACAAGGTTATGGGTGCCTTCATCCAATAGAAAATTTTGATATCATGCTTTAGTTTTTAGAAACCTTTGATCTAGGATTTTTTCCCTCAACTCAACCCAACTAAGCCTTGTCCCAACTACATGGGGTTGGCTACACGAATCCTCTTCTGCCATTTGGCTCTGTTCAATGTTGTATCCATTGTTACATTATGGGCCCTCAAATCATTTCTCACTACTTCAACCCATGTCCTTTGGTCTGCCCTTAGCTTTTCTAAATCCTTCAATTTGGAATAGATCACTTCTCATTGGTTCTGTAGATAGTCTCCTCTATATGTGACCAAACCATTTTAGTGTACTTTTTCTCATTTTGTTACCTACTGGGGCTACTCCTAGGTTCCTATGAATATGTTCACTCATTGTCCTATCCTTTGATGTTTTCCACTCATCCATTTCAAGTTTTCAACATTCTTGTTTCTTCTATACTCATTTTAGACAACATGTTATTTCTTGATGACCAATACCCTTTGTACAACATTTCTGGCTTTATACACATTTTATAAAATCTTCCTTTTAGCCTAAGTGGTATTCTATTGTGCATAGGAGTTACAGTAAACCTCTTCATTTTACCTGTAATGCCCTAATTCTATGGAGAAAATCCTCCTAATATCTCCCTTTTTATGCCTAACCAAGGTAACTAGAAGAGGTCAAATTAAGACATCTTTTGGTTTTTAGTCCTAATATTACCTTGATTTCCACTCTAATTACTATTAATTTTACACTGCCTATATTCTGCTTTAATCTTAGTTTAAAACCTCTTGTCCATAACATGGTTTTAAAACTGCTGTTGACCCGAGCAGTGAACTGTTCGACCCGGAAACCGGTCAACTGTTTGGTTCTGTTTTATACTTGGCCCAAAATTTACAAAAAAAAAAAAAAAATTACTTGGTCAACAAACTACTGACCCAGATGGTTGAATTACTAAACCATTCAACCCGATGAATGGTTTTTATGTCATTTTTTATTTTTATTTTTCAAAACATCACGGGATGATCCATTTGGACCAGATAATTGAACTACTGATCTGAAAACCAGTGGCCAAAGTAGTTCCTTTTCCAGGTTAGATTTTTAAAACCTTGGTTCCTAAGATGCTAGTGAAAAAAAAAAAATTCTGCTGAGAATGCTTGGGCAAGGGTCTTTTTTTTTGGTTTTTTTCCTTATCATTTTGTATTTGGGGACCCAGGTAAGGGCTTTCTTGTAATTTTTTCTTCAAAATATAAATATCAAGTTTAAGGGTGTGAACAGTAACACCACTCATTCGAAAGAACTCTATTCTTCCTCTTCTTCTTCCCTTCTCTCTCTCTCTCTCTCTCTCTCTCTACAAACCATAGAATGACATTTTGGTATCAAAGTAGGCAGAGGCTCTTGGGCACTCTTTTCTACTATCTTCTCCTATAGGATGGCCTGCTGATGTCAAACAGTCACCGAATGACATCCACTGGATGGTGTACAGGGATCCTATCCTGGTATCTCAGCTCCCCCAGGATATTAGCATACAAGGGCAGGAAATCACCAAGGAGGTTTGCTTCGCAACACCAGGAAGGGGAAAGCCACCTAAGTGTCCTCTTCCCGTGCAACTCCTTCACAACAACAACAAGCAGAGGGAAGGATCTTGCTTGGGATTTCCAATGTGGGCCTCCCAACCCTTATAGTTCACCTCTTGACTCATGTGTACTCGTGTAACCCTGTAAATTCGAGTTTTGCTACTGATACACGTTTTATGCTTGTTATAGGTTATGAAGAAGAGAGGGATAGTGTCATTGAAGAAAAAAAAAACAAGAGGATTTGGAATCAAATTTGTGCCTTTTTTTATCAGTAACAGTGAAATTTTATTAATGATAAAAATCAGGTTTACAAAGGGATGGAGCTAAAAAGTCTTAACTCCAGCTACCCAAGTGACTTTTTGACCATGCAGTGATTACAAAACAGCCCAGAATAATGTATCTCTATTTATCCCTTGCCTAGCTAGACCATCAGCCATGCATTTGCACTTCTCTTTATCCATGTACATTGAATTTCCATGTCCTTGGTTAACCACTTATACTTCCTCTTTTCATTGCTGTATTTCCACATCATAGCACTGTCCTCTTTTAGCCACTTCACCACCGCTTCAGAATCACCTTCTATAACCACTTTTTTGATATTCATTTCCTTGACCCTTTGAATCCCTTCAATAGATGCTAAAATCTAAGCCCTCAAAGAGTCACCCACCCCAATCGGCCCAAAGTACATGGCTAACTTAGTGAACCCAAATCCGGAAGGCCCTGGGTTCCCTATGCTGCTACCATCAAAGTTCAGTTTAGTGAACCCAAGGGGTGGAGGAGTCCAGCAAACTTTTAATATCTTCCAACATAAACATGAATCTGCAATCTCCTTCCAATTCCTTAACAGCTCATCAACTTGGAATACGTTGAACAGCTCCAATGTTCTCAACCATTGTACCATCCTAATATGGATGATCTCCATGACTTCTTCCACGCTTCTCTCTTTATTTGAGAAGATCCTTGAGTTCCTCTCCTCCCACACTGTCCAACAGACTGCAGCTCTACCACACCTCCACATGATTTTAGCCCTTTTAGTTGGCCAATTAGGTATGGAGGAAAACAAGCTTGGAACATTCAAAGGGGGAGTCCACCTACAACCAAACAGAGAAGTAAACCATACCCAAATAGCTTTAACAAACTGACAAGATATTAGTAAATGATATCCAGACTCACCATCGGACTTACAGACAACACACCAATGACGAGCCAAGCAGCTGTTGGGTCTTATCCTTTGGAGTAGATCCCCTGTATTAACTCTTCCCAGGAAGGCCTCCCAACAAAAACCCCCAACCTTAGGAGGTATAGGTCGACACCACACTTCTTTAACAGGAAAAGAACCAACCGGATGAGAAGGTAACAGTGCTTTGAAAAAAGAAGCACAAGTGTATGAACCCGAGGGAGTTAGTGTCCAAATTCTGTTATCTGCTTTAGACGGCTCAATGAATACCCCTTCAAGAAGAGATAGTAAGGCTATAGTACTGGAAAACTCTGTATCCCTAACACCTCTTCTCAAACTTAAATTCCAACCAACCCAGAAGGTGAATTGGAAGGAACAATAAAGGATGAAATTGGTTCATTCTTAAGGGAAGACATAGCAAAAAGGCCCAGAAATTGATCTTTTAAAGGGGAATCCCCAACCCAAACATGTTCCCAGAATTTGATAAGGTTATCAGAATGCAAGTCATACTTGATCCATGGAGAAAATAGAGGCAAGATGGCTTGGATAGCTCTCCAAGGAGAAGCTCTTGTAACCCGTGCTAGAATTCCTAAGTCCCAACCATTGTTTGCCAGTCCATGTATACTTCCCACCACCTTAACCCACAACCTTTCTTTCTCCAATGAGAATCTCCACAACCATTTCCATAATAATGCAAGATTCTTAACCCTAATATTACCAATACCCAACCCTCCTTTTTTACCTCTACAGACTACCTCCCACTTGACCATATGGTCCCTCTTCTCCTCCCCCGGCTCCCATAGAAAATCTCTCATTAGCTTTTCCAACCTATTAGCCACCTTCACCGGTATCCTAAAAACTGACAAAAAATATATAGGAAGGTTAGCCAATTTAGACCTAATTAATGTGATTCTCCCTCCAAGAGACAAATAATTTCTTTTCTAGCTGGCAAGTCTCTTTTCAACTCTCTCCACTATAGGGGCCCAGAAATCATCTCTGAGGATTATCCCCCAAAGGTAAGCCCAAGTAGGTTAAAGGCCAGTTAGACACTACACAACCCAACATATCTGCATACTCCCCAATCTCCCTTTCCCCCATATTGACTCCAACTATACAACTTTTTTCAAAGTTCACCATCAAATTTGACATATGTTCAAGAAGTTGTATAGAGAGTTTCCAAGTTGGTGAGGGTGTAGAAAAGATAAGTGAAAAGAAGCCCAAAATCCCATAAAAAAATAAGTCTTTAAGCTTGTCCAAAGCAATGGGATTGAAGTTGAACCTACAACTTTGACTAGAGAAGTGGAATGAAAAAAGAAAAAACAAAACTTAAAGAAGTTTGTGGTAAAGGGATCGATTTCAAATATTGAGGGCAACATTAAGTTTAGTGGCAGAGGGGAGAGTAGGATCCTAAATAAGGAGTGGTTCCCTGAGGGGAATGAAGGGATTTTTGCCTCGAGTGCTCTCCAAATAAAAATCATAAGTTGGAATGTGAGGGTTTTGGGTAGTGCAAAATAGAGGAGGATAATAAAGATTTACTAAGAAGAGAATGTCCTAATATAGTGGTGATACAAGAAACTAAATTGGCAAAGTTAGATAGGAGATGGGTTAGAAGTGTGTGGAAAGAAAGACGAATGAGTTGGACTTTGGCTCCTTCTTAAGGATCCCTGGGAGGTTTGATTATAATTTGGAGGGAAGATGTGTTGGAATTAGTGGAGGAGTTGATAGGTCGATTCTCTATGTCAATAAAATTTAAAAATGTGGAGGATAGTTTCACTTGGGTGCTAATAAACATATATGGGCCAAACAATTACAGAGAGAGAAATGAGATGTGGGAAGAACTATATGACATACAAGGTCTCTACGATGGCCCCTGGTGCTTGGGTGGAGATTTTAATGTAATTAGGTTTTGTGATGAAACCAACAATGGACAACATTTGATCACAACTAGTTAATACTTGTAACAAGATCCCTTTGTTGCAAGCCAATTTTACTTGGTCTAATTTCCAAGAAAACCCCCTTTGCTCGAAGTTGGATAGGTTTTTGTTCAATGAAGGTTGAGAGAACTACTTGCTGCTGTACAAGGAATCAAGCTTGCAAATCAGCTAGGCAAAGAGCATTTGATTATTGAAGGGGATTCCCAGGTGATAGTGGGTTGGCTAAAGGATCTGGACACTATGATTTGGGGTTTTAGAGGTCTTCTCAAAAAGGTTAAATGGTTAACAAGGAATATGACAATCAGAGTTCAGTGGGTAGGCAGATCAGCAAACTCAATGGCTGATTCACTTGCGAAACAAGGGGTTCTTCGAGATACTTTATTTTGGACTTCTGTGTAATTTCTTTTGTACTTATAATTCTGTAACTAGATTTAAAGGAAAGGTCGCATCTCGTGCCTTTCCATGGGTTTCATGTAACTCTTATTTTCTGGTCTAATAAAATCTTACTCATTTATCAAAAAAAAAAAAGAAGGTTGAGAGAACTACTAGAGGATGAGATTTGGGGTAACAAGGTTTGAAAATATGTGGCTAACACATCTGGATCTCCTAAACAAGGTTAAGGATTGGTGGAGTGAAGAGTTGAGGGGGTGAGATTTGGGGATACAATTTCACAAAAATAAAATAAAATAAAGAAACTAAAGTCCAATTTGAAAGAATGGAATAAGGACAGGTTTGGGAGATCGGAGTTACAAAATGTTGGTTTATTGTCCTAGATTGAGACTTTAGATTTAAAAGAGTCTCAAAGTGCTTTGAATGAGCAAGAGAGAGAGTTGATGTGGAAACTTAAAAAGGAACTGCAAGAAGCCCTTTTAAGGGAGGAAATTTCTTGAAGGCAAAAATCAAGACATAAATGGATCAAAGAAAGGGATGGTAATACAAAATACTTTCATGCTTTGGAAAATGGGAGAAGGAGAAAGAACTTTGTGGCCAACTAGGAGTCAATGGGAAGAGCTTACCACTCAGGATGAGATAGCTAGGGCTTTGTGGATCATTTTAAATCAATACTTAGAAGGCCTTCAAATACTAGGTTGAGCATGGAAGGTTTAGTTAGGCCAAATCTAAATAAGTGCCAATTGGTTAGAAAGGGATTTTGAGGAGGAGATAAGACAAGCAATGTTCTCAATGGATAGATTAAAGGCCTTGGATCCAGATGGGTTTACGATGGCTTTTACCAAGATTGCTAGGATGTGGTTAAAGAAGACTTGCTTAAGGTTTTTAGTGAGTTTACAACACAACACAAAGTCAGCCCAGGAGTAAATGCCACTTTTTTTAGCCTTGGTCCCTAAGAAGGTAGAGACTAGACACCCCAAGGATTTTAAGCCTATCAACTTGGTGACTAATATCTATAAAATCTTTGCCAAGGTTTTGTCTTTGAAGATTATAGTAGTACTCCCCTCGATTATCAACCAAACTAAAGGGGCTTTTTTTATCAATAAACTCAAGGGGCTTTTGTGCAAGGAAGACAAATAACTAACCAGATTTTAATAGCTAATGAGTGCAGTGTTTTAAAAGCACAAGGTGCAAAAAACGCGCAAGGGCCAATTTGCGCCTGAGGCACAAGGTGCAAGGCAAGGTGTGCGCCTTTTTAAGCAAGGTACAAAATTACAAAAAAAGGCTAAAAAATAAAAAAAAAAAGCCAAAAATTTTAAGAAAATGCAAAAAAAAATTCAAAAGAATAATAAACATAATGTCAATAAAAAATATAAACTTAAAATTTAAAATAAATGATTTAAAAAACCTATTATTTAAAATTAAAATACATAACATAACATGTAAAGCGTATTCAAATGAAAATTTAAAAATAAAAGCAAATATATAAAGCATTTTCAAGCATGTAAAACCCACAATCTCTTTTTTTCCTTAATTGCATTGCTTTAAGTAGCTAATGTGATGTAAAACATATTGCATTCTTGATTCTACGAGTCGCCTTTGTACCATGCCCGTTAAGGCAAGCCCGAACAAGTCTATGTTAGGGTTTAAAATTCTTATTTCTCACATAAAAAATAATGATTTTATAACTTTCATTGCCTGTTAAGAAGATATTTTATTGCAATGAATGAATGAACAACATTAGCAAATAGGGGGTTCTCGAACCTGGGTGAGGTGCATACCCCAAAATGCACCTCACCTGTGCGCCTAGGCACGCCTTTTAAATCACTGAATGAGTGTATAGAGGATATGAGAAGATCTGGATGAAAAGGGTTTGTGCATAAGATAGATTTAGAAAAGGCTTATAATTTGGTGGATTGACATTTTCTACTAGAAGTGCTCAAGAATTGTGGTTTTGGAGAGAGATGGTGTAACTAGGAGTTCGGTTGTATAAGTTGTTGTTATTCTATGTTAGTTAATGGAGTGGTAAAAGACATTTTCTCAATTTGTAGAGGCCTTAGATAGGGTGATTCCCTTTCACCAGTCCTATTCACACCTGTAGCTGATGTGTTTAGCAAGTTGATCTCAAAAGCTTATAGGGATGAGGTAATAAGTGGCTGGAGAATAGGTAGAAATGGTATTCTAGTTTCCCATCTCCAATTTGCTGATGATATTATAATTTTTTATGAAGGAAATGACTTAGGTAAGGTAAGGAACCTCAAAGCTCTACTAGAATCTCTTGAAGGCATCTAAAACCTAAAAATAAATTTGGATAAGAGTTGTGTGGTGTGCATTAACTTGGGTGACTAGACCATTGGTTCTATTGTAGGTTGTTTAGATTGTCCCATTTCCTCTTGGCCTTTGTCCTACTTGGGTCTCCCATTAGGTGGAAACCCCAAGGAAAGTTGTTGGGCACTAGTGTTGGAGAAATTTGAAAAAAGAATAGCAACTTGGAATAGGAATTATTAATCCTTAGGAGATGAAGTTACCTTGATTAGGGCCACACTAGCAAACCTACCAGTTTACTTCCTCATTATCTTTAGGATCCCAACTAGAGAGGCAAAGAAATTAGAGAAGCTAATGACAGACTTCCTCTAGGAGTTGGGAGGAGAGAAGAGAGACCACTTAGTTAGGTGGAACATTGTTTGTTGGGTTAAAGAGGAGAGTTGGGCAGGTCTAGGCAATCTTAATCTTAAGAATTTGACCTTGTTGGGTAAGTGGTTATGGAGCTGGCCACTAGAGAGAGGTAGACTTTGGCATGAGGTGACAGTTAGTATTCATGGGATTGTAGAGAATGGCCGGGATGTTGGTGCATCTCGTCGGGCTACCATGGAAACTCCTTGAAAAGCTATCCATAGTGTTCTTCCTCAATTCCTTGCATGTATTAACCTAGAAGTCTAGTCACAAGCATTTATAAGGTTATAGAAAAAGTGTTGTCTTTGAGGATTATGAAAGTGATCCCCCCCCCATTGATTTCACAGTCTCAAGGGGCCTTTGTATAGGACAAGCAGATCATTGACAAAATTCTTATTGCTAATGAATGTGTGGAGGCTCAAAAAAGATTAAAGAGAAGGGGAGTGGCTGTCAAATTGGATTTGGAAAAAGCCTATGACTTGGTGGACTGGAACTTCTTAATTGATATTATGAGGAGGTGTGGATTTGGAGAGTTGTGTAAATGGATTAAGAGTTGCCTGCGGTCTACTCACTACTCAACTATTATTAATGGGATGGTGTATGATTTCTTTGAGGGCTTTAGGGGACTTAAACAAGGTGACCCTCTCTCTCCTTTTCTGTTCACTTTGGTGGCTGAAGTACTAAGCAAATTGATTTCAAGAGAAAATTGACTGCAATTGTTCAGGGGTTGGTCTGTAGGGAGAGAGAATATTTTGGCCACTCATGCACTTGGCATTGGGACCGAATTGACCATAATCTTCCTTCACACATTATCTCTCATCTGGCTTCTCTCAATTGTTATTAAGAATGCTATGGATGTTAGAATTTGGTAGCTTACTTCAAATGGTTCCTTCTCTTGCAGCTCAACTTGGAGAGCTATCTCTACACGAGGGGCTCCTTTGTTCAGGCACTTTAGTTTGGAATAAAAGAATTCCTCCAAAAATTTCGTTCTTTGCTTGGAAGCTTTTGAAAGGGGATATTCCTACGTGAGAGTATAAGAAGACTTGGCATCCTGGTAGTTTCAGCTTGTGTTTGTTGTGCTAACAGGAAAATTGAAACTAAGAATCATCTGCTTGTTTTTGGTAAGATGGCAGTTAAGGTGTGACAAAATTTAGCTCTTTGTGTGGTGTTCCCCTTATTCACACGCAGTCGGCAAAAGACAGACTTCTGTACTGGTTAGAAATGGGCAGTGGCGGTCATTCTCAAGTGAAAGAAATACTTGCATCGATCCCTCTCTTTATTATGTGGGAGTTATGGAAAGAGAGATGCAGGTGTAGGTATGACAGGTGCACTAAAACGGTGGATTTGATAATTGCTAAAGTCCTGAAATGGGTGCATGAAACTTGTTGGTCAACACCGAATCAAGACCCCAGTTTTGTAGACAACTTTGGGGGTTCGTCCTTTGCGATCTCATCGTCCAAGGACTAGGCTGGTGCTCTGGAAATTCCCAAGTCCAGGTTGGTACAAGGTGAATGTAGATGGAGCCTCCATAGATAATCCAGGTAAGGTGGTGGAGGTGTCTTTCGCTCTGACCATGGGCAGCTTGTCCTTGCTTTTGCTTCATTTTATGACTGCACAACGAACATAATAGCAGAATCCAGAGTGATCCGGGATGATATATACTATGCCAAGGCATTAGGAATCTTGAGACTAGTGGTAGAAAGTGATTCCTTGACGACGGTTCAGGTCCTAACTGGTGAGTCATCTCCCCCATGGACCACACTTCCATGGTTATACAATATAACAGAATTATCTGAGGACATTCAGGTGCCCTACACTCATATTCTAAGAGAGGGGAATACAGTGGCAAATGGTTTAGCTAACCTGGCATGTGCCAGTTCAGAAAACCTTCTCTTTGACTCCAAGAATTCATTTCCACAGAACATTCAGCTTTTACTTTTTGATGATGCTTTGTTGCTTTCTAGAATTCGTTGTAAATAGATTTTGGGCTTGGGATTTTTTTTTTTCATTTTTGAGAGTTTCTTGCATTGTTCTTGGGCTTGGGGCAAGGCGGGCTATGTCCTCCCCTGTAATTGTTGATTTTCTGATATTGATAATAAAATCTTAAGGTGCCACCCCCCCCCCCCCCCGGAGTAAATTTTGGGGTAAGAAAAAAACAATTAACCCAAAATACATTCCTAGAAGATGCACAAAGGAAGAAATAATGGCTTGCATAACTTCAAAACAATAAAACAGAGCATAAATATGATAGACACATATGTATGTGTGTCTGTGTGTGTTATACAATGCTTTCCATTGGGTATTGATTAGCCATAGATAACATATTCTCCCTTTGTCTATGGTCTTAAAGTGAGGAATAAGTACAATTCTATTGTTTTAAGCTTTGAGTGCACTACATGTAGTAGATTGATTGGTTGTAAGTTATAATTGGATGACATATCGTACCAGAACCATGTTCAAAAGGCCATTCTGAGCTTACAGATCCAAACAGTATCATCATTCTGCCTGCTTTATATCACCCAAATGGGGTGATAGAATAAATCCTTTTCTCCATTCAACTCTATCAGAAGTCACATGTTTTTGTAAAGAATGAAGTAGAACATCTTTACTCAATTACCAGTATACTAGACCCATGCTGTTTTGGCCTTCTTCACATCACTTATTCTAAATGGTGCATTCACCGGTCTTGACTTCACAAATGAAAACGATTGTGATACCTAAGTTCTCTTTATGCTTATTTTTAGTTTCACTACTATGAATCTGGGACTCATCCAACTCAAGATCCCATTACTGCTCCTTTTGTTTCTACTGCACAAAGAGCTATCTTATAGCCATCTTATGCAATCTCTTCTTCAGTTTTAGTGGCATGCACAACAGTCCTAAAGCATATCTCCCCTTTATCCACTTAACATAATGATACAGGATGCTTCAGGTAACTTATTAGGAGCAACTCCCTTTAGTCCAATTTGCTGACGATGCTATCTTTTTCTGTGATGCCTCATTTGATCAGCTAACTTATTTGGGTTATGTTCTAAGGTGGTTTGAAGCTGCTTCAGGTCCGAAAATAAATTTATCAAGAAGTGAAATAATGCTATCTGGAGAAGGTAATGTAGCAGGACATTTGGTGGGTATCTTGGGCTGCAAAGTTGGGAAGTTACCAACCACTATCTTGGTATACCCTTTGGTGCAAAAAGCAATTCCAGAAGAATTTAGGACACAGCCCTTGAGAGGTTCGACAGGAATCTTGCCACAGTCCTTGAGAGGTTCGACAGGAATCTTACCACATGGAAATCTAAATATTTAACTAAAGGGGAAAAGCTCATTATGTTAAAATGTGTTCTATCCTCCCTCTTTATTCTCTACCTTTCCTTGTTAAATACCTGCAGGGGTGACCAAGCAGCTGGAGAAGAAGATGATATCCTTCTTATGGGATGGGTGGAGAAGTAGTTTCAAGTTCTACTTGGTAAACAGTAAACTGGAACATTGCTTGCCAGCATAGGAAATTGGGTGGTCTAGGTATCAAAAGCCTTAGGCAAGTCAACAGATCTCTCCTTGGTAAATGGTTGTAGAGAAGGAAAGAGAAAGTCTATGAAGAAGAGTTAAAGCTGGAAAATATGGGCTCTCATCCCTTGGGTCAGATTCTGGCCCTGGCCTTTCTCCTCTGCGGTGTACAGTCTCGAGCAACATTCACAAAATTCTCCCTGATTATTTGAAAGGAATCAAGCTACAGGTCAGGCAGAGGAAACCAGATCCAGTTCTGGAAGCATATTTGGTCTGGAGACCCCACAATGGAGAAAAGGATTCCCTTCCCTTTTTGATATTTCCATTGATAAAGATGTTGTGGTGGAAGATTGCTATGATCAGGTTAATGAGGAGTTTATTTGGGGCCCAGCCTTTAGAAAGAATATAAATGACTGGGAAGTGGGCCCTATGGATGATTTACTGAACCATCTTCAAAACTTCAATCCTAAGCCCCCTCTTAGAAGATGAAAGATCTGGTCCTTTGATAAAATTTGGGCCCAGCCTTCAGCTCTCTCTCCCTACAGCAAGGAGATTGTTTCCTGATTTCCCTTTAGATAAAATTTGGGTTCCCCTACATCCCCTCAAAGGTGGCTTTTCTGGGTTGGACAGCAGCTCATGGAAGATGCCTTACTTTAGACAGGTTATTGAGAAGACGAATTCCCCTGCCAAGCTCTCTTGCTCTCTTTGAAATGATGGACCAGAGTTCATCAACCACCTCTTTCTCCGTTGCAGATTTTCCCAGCAACTGTGGACACTATCTGGCTTTGGTATTCCTTTTTGCTTCCTGAATCTGTTATCCAACTTTCGCAAGGCTGCGCAGCTAGGGATATGAACAGGAGGGTAAACTTTTGTGGAATACCCTCCCAGCTGCTATCTTTCAGCTAATTTGGAAGGAAAGAAATCATCAAATCTTTGACCATAAAGTTTCAAGCATTGAGGATGTTAAAATAATCTTATAGGTTTACTTTGTTGTTGGCTGGGTGAACATGATCTATTTAAGGACATCCAACTGATCTCTTTTTTGAGAGTTGGACCTTCTTTTTGACAAAAGGTGTTAGAGGCACAAGGGAGCAAGAACTACAAGTATATTCTAGAAGGAGAAGAAGGCCACCTCAGCATAAGGAAGCCAGTGCAAAGACAGCTGGAGTTAACTGAATCAAGTTGGAGTTAACTAAATCAAACAAGTTGGCAAGTTGTTATAATTCTGTCATAAATCAGTTAGATTGAATGCAAGACTGAATATAAATACAGAGGTGTACTTACAATAAGGGGATAATAAAAAGATTACTTTATTATACACGTATTTTAAAGAAAATGTAAATTAAGAGACTTGACCCTAGTCATTTGCTTTAAAAATTAAGGAACTTACCATCTAACTTCCATATTTAATATATTACAAGTTATAAAATATATTATATATAGTATTTATATGACCCGTAGTATATATATGTATATACCACATCATCATGGTTCGACCCCAGTTGAACCTCTGACCCGTGAACCTCTCCCTTCTCTGGTTCTATGCCTGGTCGGTTTTCTGAACATTGATAAATAGGCCATCCCTCCTAAGACCCCAGATTACTGTGACCAGCATTGGCTAATGGGTTTCCACAAGTACATTTATAACTTCATCCTAGTACTAGAAACCAATTGGAACAAGTAAAGATAAAACGGGATAGCTGACTTGCTGGCCAAGCAGGTGGTGTCTAGGGAACAGTTGTTCTGGGCAGAACTGTAATCAGGATTGAAACAATCTTTAATGGGGGCTAGATCTTTAGCCCTGCCTTTGTAATTTAACATTTTAATATCTAATGAAAAAACCTGCTTACTAATAAAAAGGGTGGTGAAGAAGAAAAAGATGTCAAACTCGGTATCCAGGATTCCTTAATTTGAACTTTGAACTGCTGAAGCTATTATTTTAAGATGATAAAATAATCATTAGAAGATTAAAAAAAAGGCCACCAATCAATATTGGTCCCAGTTATCTGTGGTCTTGGGAGGTGTAGACTGGATAAAGTCCTAACCTTAGGCTTTTCTTCTTTTCTTTTTCATTTTTTTTTGGCACAAAGTGGCCACTCTCAAACTTGAGCCCACTTTCTCACATTTGTCAGCCCAAGATTTTACCATTATACCAAGTAAGGCCCTAATCATTATAAGATAGATGAGTGAAAATAAACATTATATGAAGCAAGGGATTCCATGTTCACTAATAGCAATACATGGTCAAACACAAATGAAGCCAGATTGTCGACTACGTACCTGGCTGATCATGCATGGCTTTGTGTTTTACAGTCCCAACAGCAGGAGTAACCATGGAAGACTCTAAAGGGAAGCCAATGTTATGATAACCTTGGTGTAGTTGAAAAGGATATGATCCACTAGGTCTTTGAATTGAAGTAGTAGGTCTTGGCATTACTCTGAATGGCCATCCTTGTCTATTATCCATAAACCCAGCTGGGGTGCTACTGACAGGTCTTGATTCAATGGCAGCAGAAGAAACCATGGAAGATTCAGCTGGGGCTTTATTGAAATTATTCGGATAACTGTGGAGGCGTTGCACTGGAGATTCATAAGGTCTTGGAATAACACTAGGTGGTCTAGGCACCACCCTAGATGGACAGGCTTGTTCATTATTTGGCAAATCAACTTGTATGCTACTACAGGATCTTGTAGCAATGCCAGAATAACCATGGAACCCACTGTAAGGATCAATATTTGCATATCTTGCATCACTGCTATGTCCAACACGTAAGATACTGTCATTTGGCATCGCAAGAAAATATTGCATGTTACCTTGTGGTGTTTGGGACATATTGAATGGACTTGAACTGTTGCTGGAATTGATTACATTGCTGTCATTGTTAGACCAGGTCCAACCACCCATGTTGTGGCTAAGATTAGAAAGGTTCTCACTAGCTTGTGGTACATAGGGGATATTTGTATGGGTGCCAGTATCCACACCATCATGATTACTAATTCCTCTGCCTTGGACATTAGAACTAGATTGAAAAGCATCCATTGCATCAACACCTAACCCAAGCTTCAAAAAACTGCCATCAAGTTTTTCCGAAGAATGAGGTATATCAGGCCGAACTACATTTGTCATGATATTGTTGCCAATCATTGAGTCACGATGATCTGATGTACTAACTCCAGGGTGCACAAAATTTCCATGAATCTGTTGCCAATGAAATTCATTGAAGAGGGGTGCACAAAAGCCAAGTTGAGTACCATCAGCTGGGCTAACCTGACTGCTAGATTGTAATTCTCCGGTAATGTTACCTCTGGTGTGTAAAGGACTTCTGTCAATTAGTGAGCTCTCAAAGCTATTGAATTGAGTGGTGCCAGACACAGCACTATCACTGTTTACTGCAATAGTTTGATCATGTGACAGAAATGCTCCTGTCATGTCTCTTACAGTATCTGGATTATCTTGGAGATTTCTGTGCAGTATGGGCACATGGCTGATGCCAGCACTGCTATTACCAGGTGTCATCTCTACAAAAATACAAAAATGGCTTGAACTGTAGGGTGGGTATAAAAGAAGTCAAGTCTTATATGCATTTGTCATCTTGAAGCTATCTCTGTGCCAGTCTTGATATGCAGAATTTTCCCCTGACCATGGTGTAAAAGATGAACTACTAGTCAATCCCTTGGTTCAACCTTCAGGAATTGTTACTAAAATAAGAATACCATAAACCATAAGAGTAAAAATTCCAAATGGATTATGTCGCCTAGTGAAGTAGGGGAAAAGGGAACATTAATCAAAATCCGGTAGTTAACAGAATTCAGGCTTTGTGATTTGTGCCATCACTAGATATCTGTATGTTAGTATTGATCAAATATCTAGGAAATGTTGGTTATAACACACAAGATGGCCGCTGAAGCATTTCTCCCCCTAACAAAGTTCTTGTAAGTAGGTTTTTGAAAAGCAAAAAGATTCAAAAAATAGGTCTTGATCATTGAAAAAGAAAAAGTAGCTGCGCCCGAGTCCTCAAAGAATCTTACATATAGAGAATACAAAGAACACAGTATAAACATAAAAAAAGAAGTAATCAGCAATCAAGAAGTGAAGATGTTGTTAGAAGAGAACCTAGTCCATCCATTAACAGAAAAAAGAAGAAAAGGCAAGACTATAGTTATCTCAAGGACAGAAAAAAGACCATATAAACGGGAAATGGAAGAGAATCAGACATCAGAAAATCGCCAATGACCTTACTTAGAAGATAAACACAGTTCGACAACAGAAACCAAAATCAAGAAACTCTCACCAGAAAGCAGAAATCGCTTCAGCGTATTGGCTTCAACTTGAGAGAGAGGGAGAGAGAATGAGAATGAGAAGGGTTTTTGGCGCTTCTGCTCAAGGCATGAGGTTTTTAAAGGCTTCGGTTTGGCCCACGACGATTTGCCACGTCAGAGTAAAAGAACTTTTTGGCGAGAAAACTTCTCAATAGGAATTAAAACACGTGTCATTTTGTAGGGTAGTTACGTTGCTTTAGAAATTAAATAACTACGCATTTTCCCACTGTACCCCTCTATTCGTCTGATTTAAGGTATAAGGAACCTGGTTCTGACGTGTCTTTCAACGTCGAGAGTCTCGAGACGAACCTGTCCAACGCTTCGACACCGTTGGATCAGAATCAGCATCGTTTTTTGAATCGTCAAAACCCTCGATTTTTTTCCATTATCGGGTTCGGGCGTGGATCAACCCGAAGTCAAGTTCAAATTGGTAAATTTAGGCCCAATCCCAGCTTAGTCCAATACAATTCTGATTGGATTCGGGCTCAGGCAAGGTTTGATCGAATTTGCGTAAATTGATTAGGTTTCGAAGAATTTATATAATTTTGTATAGTTATTTTTTATTGGGTTTTATAATGAATTTAAAAATAAAATTAATTGAAAATATATATAAATTTCCTTTACATATAAGCATATATACAATATGGGCCCGACTATAATATGGAAATCTATATCATATCTAAAACCTCTACTACTACTGCCACGTATATAGAAGTTACCGAATGTATTTAAGTAAAGAGTAACTATTTTTTTATATATTAATTAAAATTAAAAAAAAAAATCCAAAACACTCACTCTTTAACCTATCCGTTAGTCTATTCATCCGTTACCCATTCTTCTCTTCTTCCAATTTCCTCTTCTAGTCGAACTTCTCCCTTTCTTACTCGTTTTGAAATCGTACTCATCTAAGAGGTGCACTGGGTCTTGGTAAGTTTCTGCTTCTCAGAAGTAAAACTTGATACCTTAAACCGAGTTTCCAATATTTAAAACAGTTTCTCCTGTTTCATGAACAACCCACATTCTGTTGGTTTCCTTGCACCATTGGATGGAACCCTGTTGGTACATCCTAAGCTGTTTGCGTAATTAGCTTATTCATTAAATTACTTTTTGTTGTTACAACTATTGTGAAGGTAGTGTAAGACATACTCCTTGACGCAGGTGTTATGATCATACGAGCAAAAATGTATCAAGAATACATGAATCAGATACCAAGTTCCTTCTCAACGTGCATCAGTTATTCCATTCACCTCATGGTAGGGCCTGGAAAATCCATCAAACAGTTAGTTATATGGGAAGCCTCTACATTATCTGACCAATGTTCTCCTAAAACAGTGAGACCAATCAAGGACATCGCCCACTGAAGATGGAAAATCCATCCTTGTAAAGCTGAAGCCACCATCTGGCTCATGGAAGAAATTCACAGGCTTACCGCTTCTCATCATCACATAGCTAAACTCTGGCTTTTGGATCCCATGCACAATGCTTTTGTTAATCCCATTTTCCCACAGATATAAATCCCATTGTACAAAACCATTGTTTTTGAACCCAAGCTTAGTCCGCTTGGGGGGTGCGATCCATCATTCCATCATCGGACACCGAAGGTAAGTCAATGAGTCATGGAATCATCCAACCCCCATTCATAATCCGAGACCGGAAGAAATTAGTTTACCACATGGATAACTTCAAAGCTGGCATAGATGTTAAATGATAGAACTACCTTCTCTTGTCATGTCAGAAATAGACAACCCAATCACCCCATCATCCCCAACGTAAGAAGGGGGAAAGAGAATGGTTGCCCACACTACATAATAAATCTCTTGAATAAGTTATTTCCTGAGTCCTGACCACAAAAAGCTTTTAAAAGAAGGTAAAAGGCTAAAGATCCATATTTGAATATATATACTTTTAGTCTAACATAGGAAAAAGCAGATACCAAGAATTTTTTTTGTAAAATTCCAACCTCACAGTTAATCAAGAGTCTGATAACTTATTACAAGCAACCAAAAAAAAAAAGGCGACAAGGAAAGCTTCAAATTCCAGCCCTTTTCTACTTCTTATTTACCTCTCTCTCTCTCTCTCTCTCTCTCAAAATAGGACTCTAAGTTGATGAGTTGTTACTACTGTAGCGATGGTAAGACAAAAGACTACTTGGATAGTGCTCCAGATATGGATGGGGGCTGTCCTACAGCAGCCTCCTATGAGGGAAGCCCAAACCTCACGCCATTTACTTACATATGAAATAAAATCTTCATCTGACACTCCAGTAGATTCCTTCATGAAAAAAGAGCAATGACAAGGCAAATAAGATGTGATTAATTACATTAACCAGCATCTAAACCAGTTTGTCACAATATGATCAGGATTAGCAATTAACATGTTTATTTCGTTTCACATTTTCAGAACTAGATGATAATGCACGACTGATAAATGAATGCAGCATAGGGTAGAAGGGGTTATATAGCATTAAAAGCGAGATTTTTGTCAAAGCACTTAATGAATGAAGCAGCAAAATTTCCTCTCTTTCATAATACACAAAGGATATGACCAAGTATGCGTAGCAGGACCCCAACTGCAAAAGCTTATTGCCCAAAACTGCTGATAGTGATTGTAGACCAGATTGTCTGGATTTTGAGCTCAACCTCACCCCAATAGGAGGGTAGGTACCTAGGTTGGACACTTGGCAAGAAGGTTCAATTTCTTGCCTACACAGAGAAATGGTTCTTCTTTTTTAGTGAGTGAATTTTACACGTCAAAACCTAGGTGGCCCTTGTGTAAAACTGCAAAAAGAAGTAGATGATTAGTACTATCCATCAAATTAATGGACAAAATACATTAAAAGATACAAAGGCTGCAACTTAATTGTCCAATTATATGGTAGTTTTACATAATAAGAAAAAACAAACTGTGAACTTGGGGAATGGGGAGTACAATTCATGTCCTATTCAAAGAACAACAATGGTCCCCCCAAGCCAATATATCCTGAGTGTTGCAAATCAAAAATATTGTAACTTGTAAGGATTTAATAGAAAAGGTTAAGAGGAAACTTACTACCCACTCCTTGCGATCAGGGTCGTAAGTGATAAGTCTCACCACTGTTTGGATAAATAAGTATCGGTTTAGATGTCACCTGTGGGGTTAGCCGGTCAAACAATGAGAATTTATTCTTTCTGTTAAAGGAAAATGCATGTTTTATTAAAAGAGAAAAAGGTAATACAAAGAAGAGGTGATAAGGTGTGTCACCCCCAACACAACACACAGAATGAAACAAACAAGTATTCAGCATAGTGATATTTGGTGAACAATAACAGAGCTCTGGTCTTTTTTGGGAAAAATATATGCATTGTTCATTGAATTCACATAGAAGAAGAGGATTATACCTTACGAACTAATAAAACAAGGTCATGAATAAACCTTGTTGGAGTGTAGTTAATTCCAACAGCAACAACCTTCTTACATGAATTAGCAACCGCCTCACCAACCTTCTTACATGAATTAGCAACTGTTGTTGGAGTGTAGTTAATTCCAACAGCAACAACCTTCTTACATGAATTAGCTCTCGAAGTCTTCAAGTAACTATTCAGGCTTTTCACAATGCTTTGCCAGTAAGCAATTGAAGCCTGGTGAGCAATTGCATTTGCCTGAAATGTGGAATCGGAATAGGAACAACTGCCATGAAAGTGAACGATTGAGGCAGTTGCTTTTGAAATGGGGGAATGGTGCAGCCATGCAGGGCATGGGGGTTGGAATTTGGAGAGAAAGAGAGAAAGGGGAGGGTGACTGTGAAGACTTTAACGTCTTTCTTATTTTGAAATTGATTTCTGTTTTGAAATGTGATTTAATTTCTTGTTTTTAAAACCGGTTACCTGAGATAACCCTTATTAACCGAAACATACAAGTCAATGTTTATTGGTCCATCTCATCCGATATGATATGGAATAAAAAATATTTTTTCCATATCGTAGATTTTCCCATACAATATAGATGTATGTATAATTAAAAAGAAAGGATATTTGTATACATATATAAAATATATGCAAGTATTTCTTCGTTGGATCGTGTCACAATTGGGTTTGACCAGGTTGGAATTGGGTTATGCACACAGTTTGCAACCTTACTTTTGTGTATGTGTGTTTGAGTAGAACAATAAAATTCTTTGCAAGTAAAAGTTTTCTACATATTATGAAAGCATGAAAATCCTGTTCCACGTTAAAACACCTTCCCATGAATTTAAAATAAATATATAAGAGATATTCCCAATGTGTGGCTAGATACTATATGAGAAAAAGTTTTACTTGTAGGAGATCCGAATTCATCAGGGCAACCCTACTATTAAGTGCAACCACTAACTAGTTTACACTATCACTTTAATTTGTTAATGCCAATCACATCACTATGATTTTAAGGTCTTAAGGGGAAGACCCAATATAAGACTGACTAGATTCAAGCTTCAACCAAGTCCAAGATTATGACCCTAACAAAGTTGTGTTATTGACTTCTTATCATCGATGGGAAGAGGCTCATGGTTTGCCTCAAGCTATAGTGAGACCTCTCACTACTCCAGAGGGATAACGAAGAAAACAAGGATTTAACAATTTCAATCATGTCGAAAAAGAAGGAGAAGAGGATACAAATAGACCAAGTTGTTACAACAATCTGATAGGTGTCCAAATATTCTCTTGTCCTCCTGACATCCCACATGATTACAATTGATATTATTTAAAGAAAATTGTAAAATGAACTAGTTCCTCTTGAGTTGCTGGCTAATGGCAGAATAGGCTTGATGTGTAATTCTGCATGGATTAGTTGGACTTGTCACTGACAAGCTCATACTGCTTAGTGGGCCCCATGAATGTGGGTTGGGCTATAGCATTTTTTGGGATATATATCATTCCCTCCCCCTTGTTCCAAGCCTTGTCCTCAAGGCAGAGACCTGGGTATTTGTTCTTTAGTTCATCCCAATCTTCCCAAGTTGCATCAGAAGTAGGGGTTCCCTCCCATCGGATCAACATCTTAATGCCTACCTGATTCCCATTCTTGATAACCCGTCTATCCAATATGGTGGTAGGTTAAGGTAGTAACATTCCGACACCATCAAGAGGGGGTAATGTGGTCATGGATTGGCAATGGACTCCCAATTTTTTCTTGAGGCATGAGACATGAAAGGTGGGGTGCAATTTGCAACCAGGCGGCAATTCCAGTCGATAGGCTACTGGGCCGACTCTTTCTAACACCTTGAAGGGCCAAAAAACGAGTTGCCAACTTCTGTGACTTTCTCAGGGCCAAACTACTTTGCTTGTAAGGTTGGAGATGAAGGTAGCAGTAGTCTCCTATTTTAAATTCCCTCTCACTCTTGTGTTTATCTGCCATTATTTTCATTCTATTTCTTGAATGATTGAGGTTCTCCTTGAGTACAGAGAGGACTTTATCTCTTTCTAGCAGTTCTTCTTCTACTAACTAAGCCTTACCTGTCCCAGGAACATATGTCAGGAGGTTCGGAGGTGGTATGCCATAGACAACCTAGAATGGGGTCAGCTTGGTAGCTGAGTGGTAGGTGGTGTTATAGCACCATTCCACTAGAGTTAACCATTTTCCCACTAATGAGGGTGAGTGCCAACAAAACATCTCAGATAGCTCTCAAGTGTTCGGTTTAATACCTCAGTTTGTCCATCTGATTAGGGGTGAAAGGCCAAACTCAAACACAACTTTGTACCTTGTAGTTTAAATAACTCCCTCCAAAAAGTGCTAGTGAAGATGGGATCTCAGTCACTAACAATGGATGCTGGCATCCCATGTAACCTAAACACCTCTTCCTTGAATATCTTAGCAATGTCTTGGGCTGAGTATGGGTGTTGTATGGCTATGAAATGTCTATATTCGGACTATCTATCAACCACTACAAGTATTGAGGATTTCTTCTATGAGGGGGGTAGCCCATCTATGAAGTCCATGCTGATGTCTGTCCAAATCTGTTCAGGCAAGGGAAGTGGTTGCAACAGCCCAAGAGTGTATATTTTCGGTTTTATTTCTTTGACACGCCTTACATTGTTGGACCCATGTTTTAACTTCAGCTTTGTATCCCTTCTAGTACTAGAACCGTCTAAGGCAGTGCATTGTATTAATGTATCCAATATGTCCTTCAGAAGGGGAATCGTGGGCTTCCTCAAATACAATTCTTCTAATAGTTGAATTTGGGCTTATCACTATTCTTCCCTTTCTCCATAAAAGCCCATTTTGGTATTCAAACCTCTTTGGACTGGACTTTCCTTTCTATAATTCTGAGATGAGTTGCTATAGATAAGGGTCGTTACCCATTTCAGCCTTCACTATTTCCACCCAATTGGGAATGGGGTGGGATATAGCCAACAGCTCTTCTTCAGTTCTACGAGAGAGGGCATCAAATGCAATGTTTTCCCTCCCCTTCTGTGTCACTATCTCACAATCGAAGCCCAAAAGTTTGGTGATAAACCTCCTGAACTGGGGTATGGATCCTTTGCTTCAAAAGGAAGCCCAAACTCCTATGATCAATTAAGATTCTGAACTTCACACCAAACAGGTAATGTCTCCATTTCTGTACCACTGATACCATAGCTAATAGCTCATTCTCATACGTGGAAAGGCCCAAGTTTCTCCCTTGTAGAGCACGGTTGAAATATGCAATGGGCCTGCCATCAAAACTGCTCCTAGAGCCATGCCACTGGCATCACTTTTGATAGTAAAACTCTTAGAGAAATCAAGTAGGGCCAGTACAGGGGCGGTCACCATGGCCCGCTTCAATTCTTCAAATGCTACTATTGCTTGCTCCAACCACTTCCATTCCCCTTGTTTGAGAAGTTGAGTTAGGGATTGTGCAATCACTCCATAGCCCTTTACAAACCTGCGATAATACCCAATTAGTTCGAAAAAGCCTCCTCTTAACCCTTTTATGGATTTGGGAATAGGCCAAGTGGTAATTCCCTTGACCTTTTCTGGGTCCATCTCCACTCCCTGGGCTGAAATAACATGACCCAAATACTCTACCTTCTAAATTGCAAATTGGCATTTGCTTAGCTTAGCAAACAACATGTGATGTATAAGAATCTCTAAGGAAATCTTTAAATGTTGGATGTGGGCCTCAAGAGAATCATTGTAGATGAGAATGTCATCAAAGAACACGAAAATGAACTTTCGCAAGTGTTCCTTAAAGATGTTCATCAAAGCTTGGAATTTTTACGGGGCATTAGTAAGCCCGAAAGGCATGACTAGGAACTCATAGTGACTCTCATGAGTCTTAAAACCTGTTTTCAGTATGTCCTCCCTTTTAATTCTTATTTGATGGTAGCCAGACCTTAATTCTTGCTTGGAAAACACCTTGGCCCCAGATAGTTCATAAAGAAGTTCATCTATTATGGGCATATGAAATTTGTCTTAATGGTGGCACTATTAAGAACCCTATAATCTACACATAGACACCACCCCCATCTTTTTTTTTTTTTAACTAGAAGGATTGAAGTTGAGAAGGAGCTTATACTGGGCCTTATTGTTCCTAGTTTCTATAAGGTCTCACTGCAATGGGTTGGGTGCCTTCTAATAAAGGAATGGCATGGTCCTAGGCCCTAGGTGGGGGTAAGCCCATTGGTTTTGTAAATACTTTTGAATAACTATCCAGTAGAACCTTTATTTGTGGGCTCATCTATAGTTTGGGCTTCTCACCATTAATAGTGATCATCTGTGGTAAGAAGATTCCGTTAGCTTTTTCTATTGCCTTCCTGGCCCATTCAAAATCCACTATCCAACAAAACCTTTACGTTTGGGCTCTTGTCACGATCAAAGAACCGAAGCCACAGTGCACTAAAATTCCAAAGTACATGTCCAAGGGTTTTCAAACACTACATGCCCAAGATGTTATCATACCCTAGGTAAGGGTAATAAGTAAAAGTCTGCAACAATAGTTATGCCTTGTGCCTTAATGGGTACCTTGAGACATTTACCTATACCCTTTAATCTCTGTCCATTGGCAACCATAACTTCAAAAGTTTGGTCGTTGTGTGGTAAGTCTAGCTCTTTCAGCCAGTTGTTGGTCCAAAAATCCTCTTCGTCTGTTCCCACAATCCAGAATATCTTCTACACGTTGCACTAGTGTTGAGGGGTGAACAACTCATCACAATGGTAACAGAGCCCTTTGGCTCTTCTTTCTCTTGCTTTGACTGGGGTTAGGCACTTTATCTCTGGCATCTAGGCTCCTACTTCGGAGTCTTGGCTCAAGTTAACTCTAGGTTTTATCATTGCAGTAGCCTTCCTTCGAGCTCCCCACTCCTCCTATTCAAGTTGAGCTAATCTGATGGCCTGAGTCAATGTTACTGGATCGAATTTTTCCACTCCCGCCCGTAGCTCAGATTTCGAACCAGCCACGAAGCATCTCACAAGATGTTCCTCCGACAACCCTTTAACTCTAGTTGAAAGTCTCTAAAACTCCTCAATGTACTGAGTCACAGCTGAAACCTGTGTTAGCTTGGATAATCTACCCGAGATGTTTTGGCTTTCCGGATCATTGAAGTGGCTATCCAATGCTACTACAAACTGCCTCCAAGTCGGGTTGTTCTGGTAATCTTGGAACCAACAGTACCATTCAACGGCTTTATCTTCAAATCCCATGCTGGCCACTACGATCCATTGCTCTTCAGGAACCCCTTGAAGCTCGAAATACTAATGAACCAACAACAACCATCCATCTAGATTGGCTCCAGTAAAATGGGGAATATCCATCTTCAATCTCCATTGGTAACCCCAACCTAGATTCTGGGATCCTCCTTCACCATTCGATCTCTCCTGGTTGAGATCTAGTGGCGCATGGCGGCTAGTTCCTTCAGAAGGATAGAAATTGCTTAGTTTGTTAAACAACTCTTCAAGTCTCTGGTCGATGCGTTCAAAATGGCATTCGGTTCCAGCCATCCGCTGCTCCCACCCCTCCATTCTTGGATTCAGGATCTGGTGCTTTGATACTAGTTGTTATCGACCTCTTCTCGTTGAAGAGAAGAGGCTTGTGGTTTTCCACAAGCTATAGTGAGATCTCTCACTGCTCCAGAGGATAATGAAGAAAACAATGACTCAACAAATTCATTCAAGTCGAAGAAGAAGGAGAAGAGGATACAAATAGACCAAGTTGTTACAAAAACCTGCCAGGTGTCTGGTTTCTTGTCCTCCTGACATCCCACATGATTACAATTGATACTATTTAAAGAAATTTGTAAAATGAACTAATTCCTCCTAAGTTTCAGGTTGGCGACAGAATAGGCTTGATGTGTAATTCTACATGGATCAGTTGAACTTGCCGCTGGCAGGCTCATACTGCTTAGTGGGCCCCATGAATGTGGGCTGGGCTATAACATCTTCTGGGATATATATCAAATTGAGCCCATAAAAAATGATCAATTATGCCAATTTTTCTTGGTAAATAATAAGATTGAATTGGATGCGAGTAAGTGATTATCAAAAAAGTGCTCTAATCAAAGATGCATGAGCTAGTTTAAGATTATGACCCTAACAAAAGTTGAGGCTATAAAAAATGACCGGTTATGCCAACTTTTTTTGGTAAATAATAGGAGTGGACACTGGATGCCAGTAAGAAAGCGATTGTTAGAAAAAGTGCTCAGATTATAAATGGTTGTTTTGAAGTAATTTAGTGTGTATTTGGTGCATAGTTAGAATTCGAATCAGAATCCTACAGAATTAGAATAGGAATGGACCATTCCCATAGTCTAGAAAAGTAACATTTTGGTCAACAAAATCAAGGATTGGAGTAAAATTCATTTTGGAAATATTAAGCATAGAAAAGCTGAAATTTTGTTAGACTAGAGAAAGTCTAAAAGGATATGACTAAAGATAATAATCTGGCCCTCTTTAAGCTAGAAAATGTGCTTCAAAGGCAATTGAACAATATCCTAGATAGGGAAGAGATCTTCTAGGCCCAAAAATACAGGATTGATTGGATGAGGTGTAGGTATAAGAAAAACAGGTATGTTCATACAACTACCACAATTAGAAGATGTAGAAACCGAATCCTTGCAATAAGAGATAAAAATGGGGAGTGGATTAATGAGGAAAATCACAGGGTTGACCATTTTTGCAACTTCTACAAGTTGAAGTTTAAGTTTGAGGGTATGAGAGGAATTGAGGAATTCATTGATAACATAAATTATAGTATTCCAAATGAGATGGATTAGTCCCTTATTAGAGAAGTTACCAATATGGAAATTCTGGATTCCCTCAAAACAATCTCTAATTTAAAAGCCCCTGGGCTAGATGGGTTGAATGCCTTATTCCTTAAAAAATTTTGGCCAATAATTGGTGAATCTGTATGTAAGGTCGTTAAGGCTTTCTTCCATTCGGGAAAAATGAATAGAGCTATCAATAGAACTTTTATTACCTTAATTCCAAAAAAGGGGAATCTAGAATATGCAAATGACTGTAGGCCCATTAGCTTATGCAATGTGGTTTATAAAATTATTTCAAAATTTTTTGGCTCAAACTATACTTGGACAAAATAATTTCCCCATTCCAGAGTGCTTTCTTATCAAATAGACAAATTAAAGATAACATTCTCATTGCTTATGAATTTTTTTCATTCTATGAGAAGAAAAAAGGGAATTCTGGAATTATGGCTTGTAAAATTGACATGGAGAAGGCTTATGATAGGCTTGAAAGGGACTTTATTGAAAAAGTGCTTATCAAAATTGGGTTCTACCATAAGTGGATTTCTTGGCTCATAAAATGTATCCAAACTACATCCTTCTATATTCTTATAAATGGTACTTCAACTAGGGAGATTTTCCCTTCTCGGGGGATTAGACAAGGGGACCCCTTGTCTCTTTATACTTTTGTATTATGTGCAGAAGCATTATCTTCCAGACTAGAAAGAGAATCTCTCTAGAGATAATCAAATAGGATGTAAAATTTCAAGGGGCGGGCCCACTATCCAAATTCTGCAATTTGTATATGATTTCTTGATTTATGCCAAGACCTCTATTAATGCTTGTCTCAAAATTAAGGAGATATTGAAGAACTTTGCTTTAGCTTTACACCAAAGTCCTAATTTTTCTAATCATTCGTCTACTTCTCAAAGAATATTCTAATTAGACTTAGGAAAATAATGGCAAAAATCCTCAAAATTCCAATGGAGTCAAATAATTCCAAGTATTTGGGAGCCCTATCATAGAAGGAAGGGCTAACAAGGAGATTTTTAGCGGTCTTAAGGATAGAATGGTTAACAAGCTTGTAGGATGGAAGAATATTTCCCCCTCTCTTGTTGGCATGTTAAGACTAGTTAATTTCTCCATGAGTATGATCCCTCAGTTTGTTACGAGATCTTCAAAATTCCGAATAATGTTATAGATGATTTAGAAAAAGTCCCCATTCACTTGATTAAATGGAATAAAGCATGCACTCCCAAATTGTGGGGTGGTTTGGGAGTCAAAAATCATTGTTGAGTTAATAATGCCTGCATGGAAAAACTTGGATGGTACATTTTAAAGGATCATGATAATCTATGGGTCAGAATTATGAGGAAAAAAATATTTATCCAATTCAAATTCCTGAGAAGCTAAAGCAAGATAAGGGGTGTCTTGGGCCTAGAGAGGTATTTTCTCGACTCAACATGTGGTTAAGAAGGGAATTGGTTGGAGGATTTGAGATGGGAAAAACGTGAGTTTCTAGTTAGACATTTGGGCGAGAAACTCTCCTCTCAGTGGTGATGTTAATCCCAAGATTATTGAAAATATGTCTCTTAGGGGCGTTCTTTTTCTAGATTTTGAGAGAGGGGGAAAGTTGGTCAATGGGATTTTGATTTCCATTGACCAAAAATCTCATGCTCTTTTTTCAGATTTATGTGAGGACCAAGGAAAGTTTATTTTCTTAAGTATCACTTACCTAGGTAAGTGATAAGTGATACCCATCTCTTGTGGGTAAATAACTTTCCCACCTTGGGGGAAGTTGCCAACACTTGAATGCGACAAAAATGCCCCTTGTAATAATGGAATTTTATGGCTAAATGGTCATTGTTTTGTTTGCATGGGAAATAAAAGAACATGGATAAATGCACTTACCCGGGTAAGTAACTTACCAAAAAACAAATATGACCTTATGGTAAATGAGGTTATGTTTGAGGGGAGAAGAATGTGGAACAAGGTTCTAACTGGACCATTGGTTCCATATACCTTGTGGCAAAAAACCCACTCTATTCTTATCCCTTCAGGACATAAGGTAGATAAAGTTATGAGGGGACTTACAACTATTGGTAAGTTCTCCACTAGTTCAACTTATAAACTTCAATTTCTGGAGCTTAACCTTTGTGGGAGCCTTGTATTTGGAATTTTAAATGCCACCCAAAGATAAAAACTTCTCTTTACTTCCTGTTGAATTGCAAACTTCCTACTTAAAAATTCTTATTAATAGGGGTTGCGATAGTGCTGGTGGATGTGCCATTTGCGGTGAAGAAGAAGAAGCTGGATCATACTTTTAAGAGTTGCTCTTATGCCAAACAAATTTGGATGATGATTGGGTCAAATGTAGAGTGCCCGAGGGATGATGACGTTTCAATTAGAGATTGGTGGGCTAGGATGTCTAATCAGGTTTCTAATTTTGGTAAAAGAGAAGTTGGGTGGTTTAGAGAAAAAATACAATAATTTTATGGTTCATTTGAAGAAAATAGTAATGAGAAGATTTTCAACAACAAGATGATCCCTCCCCCTGTGTTGATTGAAAGAGCTACTAACTATTTTAAATACGTGATGGATAGCATTGTAAGGAAGGAGGCATCCTCAAAAATATAATTTGGAAGCCTATTCAATGGTGTGGTCCTCAAGAGGGCACCACTACAATTAATTTTGATGCCTCTCACAATCTATATAATACTTGTTCCATTGATTGTATTGCTATATGAATCATTTTGGAAGGGTATTAGATATAAAAAAAAATTACTATATTGGAAAGTGTACCATTAATCTGGCTGAAGCTTGGGCAGCATGGGAGGCATCACAACATGGCTCTCAACTTCAAGGATTTCGTGATTGTCATTGAGGGTGATTCGACACTGGTCATTGATTGCCTTACCAACAAAGGTACCTCCCCTTGGAATCTCAAGATGGTCACCAAAGAACGTATGAAGCTTAAGGATCTCCTGGATTGTGGTGTCACCTATAAACATGTTTTTGTGACACTTTTCTTCCTTGGCCTTTGAATTTTATTTGTTTTTGTGACGCTTGGGGACGTGCTATCCCTCATCATGTGTAGCACCTTTTGTTTCACCAAAAAAAAGTTGAGCATCGGCTGTATTTTTGAAAATTGAAATAACGACTTAACCGATTCCCCTATTGATTTCTTTTAGGAAGTGGTTTTTCTATCAAATGGGAAGGCTGTGTAACTATTGATAATGCCCCACACCAGTGCTAAAATATATGGGGCCCACACTGAGATGTTGAATGGTTGTGAGCTCTATGTATTTTTATCACTAGTATGGAGTGTCATTATTGGTTAAGGGTGATCATGGGTCGGGTCAGGCCGGGTTGGGTCCAAGCCAAGTTAGCACCAATGGTAAGGGCTTTAGCTTAGGCCTAGGCCCCAATCGGCCTGCAATTCGGGGCTAGATTGCAAGCCTAGGCTGGGCTTAATGATTTACTTTGGACACATGACATTAAATAATAAAAAATTATTTATTTAAATTAAATAACATGTGATGTATGCAAAAAAAATTAAACAAGCCAAAGTTAAATTGGGTTTGGCTAAGCTTTAGTTCTATGGCACAAAAAAATGAGGCATGGGCCTCATTTAATTTCTATGTTTAATTTGGCTTTGTTTACCTGTCCTTTTATAGATAAAGGCAAAGCTTTCATTCCTATTCTTAAGCAATATAGGACTTGGAACAACAATAAATAATTAGTGCAACCATTGAATGTTTTCCCAAGCCCCACATTGTTTAGGGAATGAGAATGACAACTTTGTCTTCATCTATATAAGACCTTGCTTCATAGGACAATTCTCATATTTGAATTGACTCAAATGTTGATACTTGTGTTGGCATGTATCAATTCATAAATATTTATTTATATATTAAAGTGAAACTTAAAACTTTTATATAAAATAATACATTTAATATAAAATAAGATATACTTGTGTATATATAATATATAAAATATAATACATATATTGTAATATTTATATATTATATATTTCAAAATATATATTATATTATATTATGGCATGGGCCAGGCCTAAGCTGAGCTTGAAGTGTTGGGCCCAAGCTTGGCCAAAAAAACTTTTGGGCTTGATGTCGGGCCAGGCTTGGGCTGGTCTTGCACACAAAATCTTGGGCCCGTGCCCGAAAATCTGTGGGTTGGGCCAGGTGGCTAAGAATGATACCGCTATCATTTGTGTTAGAATCGACATAATCAAACCAACCAGACTGTTTCCCCTCTTCTTATATATTGTGTTGTAAATGTTAATGTGAATACATTTTCAATATTTAAAGATAGATATTTAAAATTGACATTGCATGCATGGGTGCATGTCTGAAGTTCATCTAGGTTAAGTAAATAAGATATCCTATTCGGTCATTGTATAAAGTAGAAATCTAATCATAAAACATCTCTATTCCCGTGCATTGCACTGGTGTCTTGCTAGTATAGATATTGATGCTGGTAATCTGCCCTGTAGAAGGGAGAAAGGGAGAGAGATTTTATTTTTCTTGATTAATTATCATATCATATTTTTTTAAGGAATTATTCACATACCAAACCACATGGTCACAAAACATTTATTTCATAGACCGAAATCTACATTGAAAAAAAGAAATAAAAAGAAATTAAAGAAGCTTTGCAAGGTGATCAATCTAGACATACAAGCTTTTAATTAGCTTAACGTGGGTTTATGATGGACGTACTAGGAGGAGAAGTTGCAGCATAAAAGGCACCATCAGAGGATGAAATTGACCTACCAGAAATATTCTTCAATGGAGGGGAGTAATAAGTGGGCACGGGCATCTTGGATGGGAGAATGGGCAATGGAGCTTCAAAACTAAGAACCTGCATTGCTTGCCTTATGGAAGGTCGGAACTTGCAATCTGGGTGGGCACACCATAGCCCAACAACCATAAGGCACTCCATCTGTTTCTGATCGTAGCCTGTACCAATGAGTTTCCAATCTATTGCTTCAAGAAGGTTTCCACTGCCATAGAGCTCCCTACCCACTCTACCAACCTTATCTTTCTTGCTTCTAGTAATGTTTCAATGGGTCGCCTTCCACAAGCAATTTCCAAAGCAACAATTCCATAGCTGTAGACATCAGACTCCTTGCTGGTCTTACCAGTTGTAACACATTCTGGAGCCATGTAACCCAATGTACCAGCCACTATAGTTGTCTGTGACCCCTGTCCATGGTCTACAAGTTTGGCTAGCCCAAAATCCCCTAGCTTTGCATTCAAGTTAGAGTTCAGCATTACATTGCTGGATTTAATGTCTCTATGCATGACACACTGTTCACATTCTTCATGCAGATAGAACAATGCTGAGGCCAATCCAAGAGCTATCTTGTACCTTACCTCCCAAGTTAGCAGTGATCCATTCTGTCCAAAGAGATGGGTATCAAGGCTTCCATTGGGCATGAACTCATATACAAGTAGGAACTCATTTCGTTGGTGGCACCAACCAATCAACTGGACCAAGTTTTTGTGCCGCAATCGACTAATGATCTTCACCTCAGACATATACTCCTTTAATCCTTGTTTAGACCCTTTGGAAACCCTCTTGACGGCAACATCCACTTTCAGGTCTCTCAAAAACCCTCTGTAAACCCCTCCAAACCCTCCCTCTCCAAGCTTTTGATCCTCTGCAAAGTTATTTGTTGCCTGAGCCAATTCACGGTACAAGAACATCTTGGGTCCAGTTCCCTTTTCAAATTCAACATTTATGGGATCATCCACAATGATATCATCTTGTTCTTCCTTTTTATCCCTTTTACAATTCATCCACAAGATGAAACATACCAAACCCAAGCCCAATGGCAGGCAACCTCCACCAACCACCACTCCAACCACCAATCCAGTATTCTTTCTATTCCGTATAGTTGAGTTGGACTTCTCCATCTCTAAGCTTGAGTTGTGTGACTTCTCCATCTCTAAGCTTGAATAAAAATCCCAGGAGTGAATTCGATGAAACTCGCCTGTCATACCAGTGATCCAGCAAACCCAACCGTAACCCATTCAGGTAAGATTTGTTTCAGATCAACTTCATAAGAAAGGATTAGAGTCGGATTGTTAGCATATGTCCAGGAAACACTCAATCTTTTTGCTTTAGAACTAAAGCTAATCCGAGCCGTTGTTGTTTTGCCATCCTCAAGACTAGTAGTCCATCTACCAGTTACCACAGAATCACTAGAGTTTATATCAATGCCTACATGATAGGGCTTAAGTTTCCAATTGGTTAGAGAGGGTATTGGATCCCAATAGTTTCCATAAGTATCAAACTTCACCGCAACAATTTGATTTGCTGTTTTCTGCACTTCACTGCCCCGTTTAAAAATGCCTATGTTGCAGGGAGCGAGGAAGAAAGCCAAATCATCTGCATATCTTCTATCATTCATGGAGTCGACGGTGAAGGAGAACTGAGTGGTGAAATCAGTGAGGTTTCCTGTTGTGTTGTCCCAGAGGCCTACTGGGTCTTTATATGAGGCTTGACCACTGCTCCATGTGAGTTCATTAAGTTCGATGAGTCCATTGTCTGAAAAAATGAGCATCCCGTTCCAAGCGTATGATGCCTTGTGTGCTGCGGTCAAACCTGGAAAAGTTGAAGGTTAATTGGTTTGAAGAAGGGATCAGCAACAAGAAAAAGATTGAGATATAAAAGAAATCAGAAAGAAGCTTTGGAGATTGCAGAAATGATTTTCGGAGACTGATTACTGAAGATCGGAAATGATTTGCCGTTATCAGCTATAGTGTAGAAATTAGCAATGGTTGAATAGCTCAAAGCTGATTATTATCCAATCCGACTCCCCCCTACCAATGGGCCTATTTCTTTCTGCATTATAGTTGACTTTCTTAAAAAAAATATACCGAAACGTTAAATCTGTGGGTTCGGCTTTCTGAAAGGTTTATATATAATCTGATAATTGGGTCAATGAAATATTTAGTTAGAATCGATGTGGAATACTCGACAAAGATGCGTCGAGCATCATTCTGTTTGCAATATTGAGTAGATATAATATTAATTTACTAATCTGGTTAGTCCTTTTTCAACTAACCGATTGGCCAATTCATGTTTAAATCAACATTGCATCTGGCTGTGATTGCTAATATGAATGCTACAAGATTCAAGTTAAATCAAATATCAAAGACAATTTTATTTTTGGACTGTGAAAATTAAAAACAAAGAGCTTAGCCAAGCAGAATTTAAAGAAGAAGAAGAAGAATATGGACTCCTCCTTGGGTGGACAAGAACAATGTTAGGATAGAAGATTGATAATATATATTATTGGTCCATGTACAAATAACAATATATATTCGAGCTTGTGGAGGATCACTATATCCTACTAACCACAGAGGTTAACAAGTGGCAATCCAAGTATTCAACAGTATTAACTTGTGGGTATCCAATGTCCGTTTTAGCAAGACCTGGTATCAAGTCCAGTTTGATGACGATCAATGTGACAGCCACCATCATAAGCCTGAAGCAGTAGCTTGTATTTATATATGACAATGACTAGGCTATACAAGGGTGCTCTCATCATATTCATTCTTACTAATTAAATTATGGTGCTTAAGTTTGCATGCAGCAAAAACCAAAATTAAATTACACATACTTGGTATGAAGTTCATAATTTGCAACTCCCAGAGTGATAGTTCACATCCAAAACTTAGACCTAAATCCACCTCCTAATTGAAGATAGCACAGCTAGAAGAAGTCAGTCATACAACAATCCTTCAGCGGAATTTGATCTCCAACAAGTTAAGATTAATGCAACTGTGAAAACCACTTCTAATCTGATGTTTTTCTTCAAAAACACAACAAGGAATGATAGAAGAACAATGTCTTCCTAGGATGGTTTAAATTAGGGTTTAGGGAAGAAAGAGAGAAGAAATAGAAACAAAGAGAGTAGTTAGAATAGTCTAGTCTTCCTCTCTCTTTCTTTTATATATATATATATATACACACACACACACACGCACACACACCTCTTTCCTAGTTTGATTAGGTAATAATATGGAGATTCAAATCCATATTCGATCAATATCACATGACTGCTCTAACTAGCTCTACTAGTTAATAGGCTAAGGCCCATTTCTTCAAGTTGTTTAGTTACATAACTATTACAAGCCATATTAGGCCTGAATAATGTGTGACATAGGACCCACAAAGGTATCATATTATTCAATGTCTGGAAACACATGGGAAAAATTCAATGCACATAGCTAGTGAACCCCTAATCCAATCAAATTGGGCTTAATATGATCCAAACACTTAAGTCTAAGTGATCCATAGTTTTAGCCACCCTATGAAGCCCGGGAATACTAGGTTGATATAAAATAAATCCCATAAGGTTTCAGCCTTATAATGGTCTCTAATCCTTAACCTCTCAACCCTAAATAATCAAAACACTACTTATAGGGAAGGGCATCTTACCTGACTGCAAAATGTAGTGTCACACCCTCTACTTAGATGAATCCCATGATTAAAAATCTTTTACAAATCATTTTCATAAAATAATACAATGCAAATATAAATTCATTTTACGAAGAAATTTTAAAATAATTGAAATCCATTGCCAATAGTTTTAGGTTTTCATTAGAGAGAATGCAAACCCTAATATTCACTTTGTTTGACAAATGGGATGATCTTATCACAATAATCACTCACTTAGGTAATATCCTTAACTTCTCCAACATACCCATGTATTTGATGTCAAGGGGATCTTAGTGGTTGGTACATCAAAAGTAGCTTAGTTCAAGACCTATTGTAGCATCATTATCAAGTCATGTTTAGTATTTCTTACAAACAACCACTGGCTGTACTTAGGGTCTAGCCCTAGTAGATGAGACAAGGTACAACACCATTTTGACAACACATCTGGTTTAAGGGCTAATTCATAGAAACATACTAATTTGAACATAAAAATAATAATGAACTAATTTTATTAATATAACTTATTATACATCAATATGACTTGAGCTAAGGGAATACACTGTCTAATAGTTCCCACTTGCACTTAAGTCCAATCAGGTATAAGCCTTAATATCATTTTGTCAATGTATTCTTCAAACATTGTCCATGTTAGTGGTTTAGTTAATGGGTTTGTTACATTATCCATTGATACTACATTCTAAATCTAGATGTTCCCTCTCCCAATAATTCTCGTAAGGTATGATATTTTCCTTCGATGTGCTTACACTTTGAGTGGGTTCTTGGCTCCTTATCTTAAGCAATGATTATAGTGTTGTCACATATTAGTGAAATGGGTGACATGCTAGAATGTACAACTCCTAACTCTTAGACAAATTTCTTCATCTAAATTATTTCCTTGGCAACATCACTTACTGCAATGCACCTAGCCTTGGTTATGGAGTTTGTTGTGGATATTTGTTTGTTAGTTCCCCAACTAGCAAATAAGATTCCAACAAAAAGATATATCCGGATGTAAACTTTCTATCATATGTAATTGGTTGAAAATTAGCATTTTTATACCTAAACATTTGTAATGAACTACCATTGAAGGCATGGCAATAGTCTTTTGTTCTTCTTAGGTATTTTAGTATGCTCTTCACAATTGTCTAGTGTGCTTGTCCTGGTTAGACTAATATCTACTCGCAATACTAATAGCTTGTACAATGTCAAGTCAAGCACATGACATACACGATGCTCCATACGACTGAGGCATAAAGAATTTTTATCATGTCCTCTATTTCCTTAGGCGTCTTAGGTGACATTCATTTGGAGAAAATGACTCAATGTTTGAAAGGAATGAATCATTTTTTGAAATTCCAAGATGTAGGAAGCCTCTTCAAGATTTTTCATAGAGAACTATTGTGAGAATCACACTTTCATTGTTAATAGCATTCTTGTATCATTCCCAATGAGTAAAATGTCATCTACATAAAGTATTAAAAATGCAACATTTTATCCCATCATCTTTTTATAAATACAAAGTTTGTCTAGATTTTGCTCAAAGTCAAACTGTGTAGTATATAGTTGATTAAAATCGAATGTTCGAACTTCTTTAAGCATGCATTAATCCATATATGGATCTATTGAACTTATACACAATATATTCTTAACCTTTAGCAATAAAGTCTTTTAATTGTTGCATATAGATATCTTTAGTAAGATTTCCGTTCAATAACATAATCTTGACATACATTATTGCCAAATATTATAAACATATTGTGCAACTATTGCCAACGATATCCTAATAGATTTTAGCATAATCTGTAACTTTTTGCCACAAGTAAAACCCTTCTTCTTGAATGTCTATTTGCATCCAATTACTTTCACCCCAAGGGGAAAGTTTACAAGAGTCTAAACTCCATTGGTGTTCATTAAGGGATTATTTATAAGATTGACTTAACGAGTATACTCCTACTTGTGATAATTGATTAATCTTCCAAACATCATGGTTCTTTTATAGTTTATCAATAAGAAATTACCAATCCCACACTTTAGTTTAGGTAATAAAGAGTAGGCTTCCCAAATATCTTTTATTCATACTCATCATCCAAACAACCATGAAAGAAGCAATACGTAGCTGGAGTCATCTATGTGTATTCGTGTTGAAAAGAAAAGCTGATTTTTGAAAGTTGATGAATTGACCTAAACAAAGACTAATGTCCACAATTTGTTCCTTTATACCAGAACATCCAAGTGGAATTCCATCTAGTGCACCATCAACCAACTTTTGTTGGAACATACAAGAAAGAACCTCAAGGCAGATAATAAAAATATATGGTGATAATGGACATCTTTACTGTAGTCATTGAGAAAGTCAAAAACATTTGCTTAGAGAACCATTTACTACAACAACCATATGGTGGGTGGACCAATGTTTTGAAAATCATAAACCTCTCAAAAATAGAGAAAGTTACTTTGCACTAGCTTCCATTACTTTCAAATTTATCATATCTTAGTAAGAAAAGGATGAGGACTAATTTCCTTTAATTATACTTGTTCCCAAGTTGTTTTAACCAAGAAAAAAAGAATGAGGCAGCTAAGGCGAAAGAAGAACAATAAGAATGGGGCAAAGCCCCTGTTTTGGCATAAAAAATAGAAAGGGAAGAAAAAAAAAGGTTTGAGTCCTTGTTTTGGTGTCAAAATATGAGGGGGGAAGAATCCATTGTTTTGGCATAAAATACAGAAGGGGATGAAAGAAGTATAGGGCAAAGACCCTATTTTGGCATAAAAAAAACAGAAGGGGAAGAAAGAAAAATGAAGCAAAGTCCTTGTTTTGGGTGTCAAAATCCAAGGAGGAATTGGGAAGAACTCATATTTTGGTGTCCAAAACAAACTAGAAGAAGAAGAATGGAAAAACTGACCTTTCAAGCATATCAGCATAGCAGCTTTGGAGTTTCATGCTTAAAAGGGGTTTTCTCTAGTAAAACAATCATTCCATTCGATTGATACTCTAGATCGATCAGTCTTGTCATGTGAAAAAGGGGCTTTGGAATTCGATGAATGGAGGAGGGTTTCTCTCCCACCCAAAAACATTTTCATTTGAGGAACACTCTTTTGATCAATTACAGTGATTTTATTTAAATTTTACATTTGAAAATGACATAAATGTCCCTATATATATGAATGAAAATTTAAAATTAAAGATGTTTGAGACTAATCATTGAAATGGCTTATAATTGCGATTCACGATTCAAATCAATGATTCATATACGAATCCTACGATTTTTGTGAAAAACGATTGTACTATATTATTCATATTGTTTTGTGAGTGATTCAATATGAATCTAATTATAAGCAACAATTTTAAAAATACTATGGTGTATAGACAATTATAAATTGAATAAACATCATAATATTCCATTCAACTCTATGAAAAAGATTTGGATTTTTGTGTTAATTAATTGAATAAACATGACTATTATAACTTTTGTTAAACCAATGCAATAATTGATGAGTTCGTGGTTGCTTAGATAACCACATTGGTTATCTTATGGTCTTATAGCTTCATACCCCAGCCCTTACTCCATTGCATAAGACTCATTAAATGCTGAAAAATTTAATGAAAACTGAAGGAAGCAACTTGGATTTACTAGTAGTTTGAGAATTAGCTAAGTGAAGGAAAAACCATAAAAGTAGTGAGAACTTATAATTATATATCAAAAGGACCTCGAAATACATCAATTCCCTCCAGATATTTCATATATCATTCAAAGTAAAAGAGTTGTATAAAACCTCAAAAGCATTTATGAGGATTATTTCGGTTAGAGTGGGTAATATAATACTTGAAATGCCCTTCACAGAAGTTGGAATATCACAGAAATATGCATGACAGGCAAGCCATTTTATTTTGTGAAACAAAACTAACAAACCCACACTCAGATAAACCTATAAGACTCAGTTTGGAAGGAGTACAGATGCAAATATTCACAGTGCAAATCCTTATATTTTGTACACATTTGTATTAATTTTCTGTACTCTATTCAAATTGAGCCCAAGGAAAATGTATAGATAAAATTTATAACATGATGTAGGCGCATGTGGCAGGGCCTAGGATAGTGCCATGTGGCCGGATGTGATCCAGGCCATCCGCTGCTAACCACCTTCCATTACTCCCAGGCATGGTCAAGTATAAATAAGGGCGTCCCTCTATTGGTTAAGATAACTTGGCTTATTCTTGGTCTTAAGCTCTCTTGCTCTTGAGTGACCTCGTTTGAACTCTCTCCTATGGCCTCGTCCGACCTCCTTATTTGTGTTTGACTAACTTGACTGTTGGAGATTCCGCCCTTAGGATAGCACCCTGGGCCTCTAACGTACTCTCTTCTTCATAGGTCGGACACATCAGCCCTCGGACACGTAAGCCCTAGGCTAAGAAAGCATATTTATGTCGTTGCCCTCGATCCATCGTTGACAACAACACAACATATTTTCCCAAGAGAGCAATTAAAGAAGAAAGTCAAATAAAACATGCATAAAAAAATTAAACTAGAAATATAGCATTTCAACTTAAGGAGGGTACAAGATGGAAGTGATTGAAACATCAACAGCAACAGAAAACATGCCAATGGATGGTGTCCTTGAAAGACCGCCCATATTCACTCCAGGTGTATGATACGTGGGTATAGGCATCTTAGAAGGAAGAACAGGCAATGGAGCTTCAAAACTGAGAACTGGCATTGCTTGCTTTATGAAGGGCCGGAGGTTGCAATCTGGGCGTACACCATAGACCAACAACCATCAAACACTCCATCTGTTTCTCATCAAAACCTGTACTCATAAGTTTCCAATCTGCCGCTTCAAGAAGACTTCCTTTTCCATACAACTCCCAAATCCACTCTACCAACCTTATCTTGCTTCCCTCTAACAATATTTCAATAGACCGCCTTCCACAAGCAATTTCCAAAGCAACAATTCCATAGCTGTAGACATCTGACTCCTTACTGGACTTCAAAGTTAAAACACATTCGGGAGCCATGTAACCCAGAGTCCCAGCCAATATAGTTGTTTTTGGACCTTGCCCATGTTCAATAAGTCTGGCTAGTCCAAAATCTCCCAATTTGGCATTGAAGTTGGAATCCAACATTACATTGCTAGATTTAATATCTATGCACCACACATTGTTTCCATTCTTCATGCAGATAGAACATATGCAGAGGCTAAGCCTAGTGCAATCTTATATCTTACCTCCCATGTCAATCCTTTCTGTCCAAAGAGATATGTATCAAGGCTTCCATTAGCCATGAACTCATATACGAGGAGGAACTCATTTCTTTGGTGACACCAACCAATAAGTTGGACCAAGTTTTGTGCCTTAATTGACTAATAATCTTCACCTCCGACATATACTCCGTTCCCTGTTTAGACTCTTTGGATACCTTCACAGCAACATCCAAGTTGAGATCACTTAAGAAACCTTTATTCACCAAATCCTCCTTCTCCAAGCTTTTGTTCTTCTTTGAAGCCATTTGTTGCTCTAGCCAATTCACCACACGAGAACCTCTTGGGTCCAGTTCCCTTCTCAAATTCATCATTCGTGAAATTATCAAGGATTGAGTCGTCCTCTTTCTCCATTCTCTCTCTCTTCTTCTTTATCCACAAGACTAAACAAAGAAAACCCAAGCCGCCCATTAAGGAACTTGTACCAACAACCAATCCAACCACCAATGCTTTCCTCACATTCCTCGTAGTTGAATTTCTTTTTGGTAGAAACCCCGTAGTTGAACTAGAGTCCTTAATATCTAAACTCGAATAAAACTCCCAGGAATAAACTTTATGTTGTTGGCCTGTGACACCTGTGGAACCAGAGATCCCAATAGTAATCCATTCTGGTAAGTATTATTTTAGATCGATTACGTATGAAAGGCTCGAAACTGAATTATTAGCATAGGTCCAAGAAACGCTAAGGTTTTTGTACCAGAATTGTAGCTAATCCAAGCATCAGTTGTTTTCCCATCCTCAAGACTAATAGTCCATGTAGTAGTTTTCACAGAATCAATAGAGTTGACATCAATACCTACATGATATGGTATGTTCGAGCGCTCTGCGTTATTGTACGGCCCTTCAGGGTCCCAGCCAACATTTATCCAAGTATCGAACTCTACTGCAATAACATGATTCTTCGTCTTGTTGAGTACAAGATGGTAACTGAAAAGACCCAGGGTGCCACCTCCTGAGTTGGGAGGAATGGTCGAACCGTTGGGAGCAAGGAAGAAAGCCAAGCCATCAGCATAAGCGGAGCTCTTCATCCTGTTAAGGCTGAAAGAAAAATGTGTGTTGAAGTCTGTGAGGCTTCCTGTTGTCTTGTCCCAGAGACGTACTGGGTCTCTGTACGAGGCTCTTTCGCTTCCCCAAATTGTGGAACCGCTATTTGAGAATCCGGTGAGTTCGATCGTACCTTGGTCTGAGAAGGTTGCATCGCGTTCCAAGTGTATGATATCTTGCGTTTTGCGGTTAGAACTGGAGAACTTGAAAGATAATGGGTTTGCAGAAGGGACCAGGAAGAAGAAAAGGATTGAGATATGAAAGACATTAGAAGGAAACTTCAGATACTGGAAACTCAAGTTTGATGAATTGCAGCGAGCCATTTTTAGGTACGCGAACATTTCAATGAAAACTGGGTACCGAGAATACAGAGCTTTTCCTCTTATATAATACTGATTATCGAGTCACACTCACACTGTGACACAGAACTATTGTTCAATAAAACACCCTCCATAAATTCATGTATTTACTAAAACCTATCCTATAATTTTCATTTTATTCCATAGTTTGCAATCAACTTACTTAATCCATCTTTCATAGATAATAGTGAAAAATTACAGTTTTCACTGTAATGTTTATTTGAATAAATTTAATCAAAATAAATAAAAGTAAAATACAACTTTACCTCTAATAAAACACTAGCAACCACTCTATTTGGTTAATTTTATTTTTTATATCAAGTGTTAAGAGTACTTTTGAAATTACCAATCATGTAAACATTATTCACTCAATTCAGATTAAACATTTCTTAGTGAAAGGTCTATTAAACAAATAGGTCACAAATTATAAGGATATTTTAATAAAATGAAAACTATAGAATAGGTTTAAGTAAATCTATGAAACTATAAGGAATATTCTAATAAATGATCCTTTAATTTATTTTATTTATGGTTTAGGAATGATCCGCAAACTGTTTAAAAGTTTATAGGCTTAAGCTTTTTATTTGACTTATGATAACAATTCTGTTTGATTTGTAAATTGTAACGACGACCATCTTTATCTTTATCAAGCAGAAATGCTTGATATTATCCATATCCATAAAATATGCTTGATTGATTCTATTATCAAAAAATAAAATAAAAGCAGAAATGACAACGATAATGCAACTTATTGATTCTTGAAAATCACAGCTTCTGACTTTCTTAAATTAGGAAATGACACGATTTGATTCAGGCTGATATAATATTACATATTTACACAGCTTCTGCCTATGGGCATATTTTTTTCTGCAATATGGTTGACTTTCTTAAAATAATATCTAAAGATAAGTCTGCGGAATCGGCTTCCGTATTATTATTATTATTATTATTATTATTATTATTATTATTATTATTATTATTATTATTATTATTATTATTATTATTATTTTGTTTTTGAGGATTTTATAGTTCAGTCCACCCCAGAAATTTGAGCCCTACTATACAGGTGGGATGAATCCTGACCATGGATTGATGCCAAATCTATGACAGGATGTGATTTATAGGGGGTGCTACTAGTAGACAAGGAGGGAGCTGTAATTTCAGGTTTTGAGGTAGACTGTAATTTACTTATCCTGGTGATGTTTTTAGCTTTGTTTGTTTTTTTGGCTTCTTGGCCACCTCGGGCTACACAACGGAGCTCTCCATCCCCGTGATGTGATCTCATCCCCTTCGTCTGGTGGCAGCGGGATTTGATCCAACATCTATGTTACAAAGAGTCAAAAGTACTATCATTTGATAGCAAGAAAATTAAATCATAATGCCAAAGCTAGAATTTCTTTTGGAGAGCCTGTGAAAGTTAAAGAAAGAAATGAGTCCGACTATGATACCAGAAAGACATGATATCCAAAACAACTTACTGGCAATCAACTAGTATTATAAAGGGGTGGTATTTATCAAAATTCACAGGATGTTTTGATTGAATAAAGCTACTCCAATACCATATCTTTTGGGTATCGTAGATTTTCCCAAAAGTAAAAGAGTTCAACCATGATGCTGAGTAGATATGATATCGAAAAAAATTAATAACAAATCAACTAGCATCATAAAAATTCTAATCCCATTGAGTACTAATTTAACACTGGATTAGACCAAAATAAAACAGTTTGATTTGATTTATATACTAAAATGGTCCGGAATTTCTCAGACTAATTTTTTGGAATGGTCTAAGATTTTCTCTAGACTAGACTAAATCGAACCATAAGCACTCTAAAACTAACAAGATCCCTTTTGATGATCTCGACCAAAGGAACTAAGAAGAGCTTACTATGCCTCAATCAGGCCTCATCCTTATGTATCATTCATTGTAATAGTTTCCCATCTAAAATCCCAAATGATGTAAGATCAAACTATAAATATACAAAATCATATCAAACACATAAATCATGCTTGGAATATCAAAGTATGCCTAGCCAATAAATTCCATCTCAAAACTTTAGTAATCAACTATAGAAACTACCAAGGTTTCATTTAAACAACTACAACTGAATGAAGCCAAAATATCCATGAAAAACAACATCTTCTACTAGATTTGAACCCTTTATCTAATTTAGCACTTTAATTTATGCCTACATGCCAAATTTCAATTCAGAATTCCATCATTTGAGGATTCAATCATTAAAGATTTCAAATCGACACTTATTATTGAACCACACCAAAATTCACGGTCTACCTAAGCATAAATAGGTCAGACCCCTCAAGGTGACCAATTCATTCAATGTCAGACTTAAATTCCTTCATTGCCCTTCGAAATAAGAAAGATTCCATTACAAGGCATCTTATTAGTTGACAAGCCATGAGTTAAAACCCTAATTTGAATCAAATATCTCAATCTATTTTTTTCTTTTTTGTGGATGGTTCATCTTTTCCATCGGGTTCTAGGCAATAAAAATGCCCCATCCACCAAAATTCAGCCACAAATTAACTTTGTTATTTGACCCACCATCTAATGAAGATAACATTCCAATAATCATTTTGATTAAAGTCTATAAATTGTAGATTCTTGTCATGGAGACCTCTTTCATCCAATCAAACATCACCATCATGCTTAAAAACCCATAAGATCCTTCCACCTCAAATTTCTTGACATAATTCCTATAGTTGATCATTAAACTAAAAGATTATATTTACATATTATATTAAACCACCCTAGATCTGCCTTAATCTAAGACCTCAAATGAATCGGATCTGATGTTATTCCTACATATCTAGATCCCTAAACCATTTGGACTAATAAAAATACACGTTATAGGCTTAAAAACTCCAAATAACCCAAGATATAGACTCTCACTTGAACCTTGAAAATTATAAAATAGCCTTTATTGGCAAATTAAATTTATATTTTATGCTATTAGAAGCTTTGCATTCCAGCCTGCACACCCTAAACCGCTATTTGATGCTATCAACCCCAGAAAACTCCCACAACTTGATAATCATTTCCTCTTTGAGATAAGGCCTATTGTATACTTAAACACTCGAGAATTCCATGTTTTTTGCATGTAAGAACTTTCCTACAACCTTAGTCATGTGTTGAATGAGTTTTAGACCTTATTCGCCCATTTTTCTCTATAAAGTGGGATCAAATCCAGACAAAAAGAACAATGAGACTCATACTAGAACATTTATAATCATCCAAGAGGGCTCCCCTTTTGCTTTCTACATGAAGCACCCCCAAAACTTGCAGTCTAGGATTTGAATCCTTCCTAAGCACCTGTTTCTTACTCATTAACCCTTGGAAAGCTCAATAGTTACTTTGAAATTAATATAAAACTATCTCCTATTTTACTAAAAATACACAATTTGGAAGCATCATACAAGTCGAATCCACCTTCAAATTCTATTTCTAATTTTGTGTAGCTTAAGAAACCATCTATCAAGGCTAAATCAAGGTAAGTTTCTCAATCAATTTATTTTGTTCCTTGACTCATTTTTTATTATGTGGTATAACTCCCAACATTTTATTTTTCTATTTTTTTTTGCCTACTATAGTTCTCAGATTTTGGGGTTCAAAATTTTAAGAGGTGAGGCTTTTAGGGAATATTATGCCTAATTTTTTATAGCTTCCTCTCAAAAGTGAATTCAAAAGAAGTTGGAACTGATTTTTCACCATTCTCTTAAATTCCATCAACTATTTAAATTGTCTGTTGTAGTGTTTAAGCATAGATAGACCTAAAATTGGGCCACCATTACTGCTTGAAGAAAGGGGTGCCTAGTATCTAATTAGATTCATGATCTTCAAGTTGAATGCCTTATGGAAGTGGAGGGATAGAATCACTATATTGGAGTTGTGGTGGGGCATATACACTATTTTATGGCTAATAAGGGGGTCAAGAGGGCTCTTGATGGTAATTAAGTGTCTTATATATAGCATTACAATCAAGCAAGTACTCCATTTTCATAAGGTCCATTATAAGTTAATAAATTCATTAAAAAGAATTGAGAGAAGGGATTGAATAAATGGTTACTCGAGGTATTTTTTTGAGAATTAGCATAGTATGGGAAAAACCCTAATGAGTCTTAGATTTAGAAGTCTATATTAGAACGACCACAAAATCAATCAATTCGCTCTAAATATATCAAAATTGTAAAGGAAATGAGTTGCTTAAGAACTAAATTAAGTAGATTTATGAGGAGACGATTTCTTGTCTTGCGGTACCCTTAAGTTTTCTAACAATTGTTCAAGTCCTCCCCTGTTGTTACTCGACCGTCAGGTCCCGTTTGCATGTGACACTATGTGATTGATAATTTTGTCCATAATTCCCAAACTACCCTTTTACGGTCAAAAATACCCTTTTGGTTTTAGTTCTTGCTCACTAGCTCTGTCAGCACTGGATTGATTGGACCATTACTTGTCTCCAACACTAGAACTATGGTGTAGGAATCATCGACGTCCTGTTGCTAGTCACCAGCATTGGACCGTTGTTTGTTAGTGTCGGCATCGTCGGTGCAATGGGCGTTTTCTTAGAGTAGGGCTCATCACCGACGTCCTCTTACAGAATGACGACGGTGCCATTTTAACCTGCAATGTCGACACTGTCATTAGCAAGGAGGGTTTTGAAACTGATGTTTTGGAACTATAGTGTCGAGGAGGATAGCGGCGTTGACCAATGGAGCTGCAGTGTGGAGGAGAAGAGAGGAGAACAGTGATGGGATTCCCCCCCTCCCCCCGCACGCCCATCCCCCCCACCCACATGCCTAGCCCTCCCACCCCGCACACCTAACCCCCCACCCCCGTATGCCCACGCCTCCAACATGCCCAACCCCCCCACCCTGCTCCAGCGAGCGACAAGACCCCCTTTCAACTAATGTTGTGCATCTTTATTCTTCTTAATATAAAAAGATTTTTATTAAAAATAAAGAAAAAATGAACTTTGTTACATGTAAGTTAATTCTATTGCTAATAGCTTGGCTAGACTGGATGTAGAAAGACCTTTTTGAACACTGAGAACTATATACCTTTATGAGGTATTTATGGATGAGGGGTGGTTCTATATGGCTATACTTTTTTATAATTTTGATGGTGTATATCTTCTCATGTGCACCCTCTTTATAATGATATGTAGTTCTTTCTGAAAAAAAAAAAAAGAGAAAACATGTTTATGATATTGGATAATTGGTCACAGGTTTTTCGGATATGATGTCTTTTTTTCTTAATGAGCAGTAGAAAATTTTATTAATGATTAAAACCAAATGATACACCAAGGATAGCCTCAGTTACCCCTGAAAGTACAAAATAAGAAATACCCAACTTTACTTTAGTAATTAAATCTGACCCCAGAAACAACTTTCCTTGTGTACCCCCTATTTTGTTAATTAATCTGTCATGAACCTGAATACATTCCAACCACTTCCCTCCTTGCATTTCTAAACACCCTCCTATACCAGAAGGGCCTGGATTACCAAGGCTGCTTCCATGAACATTCATTTTAATAGCACCATTTTCTAGGAGAGTCCCCAGTCCCTTATACTTTTCTACTCAAGAAATTTTGTGGCACGTGTCCCATAGAAACACTCTAGGACTAAAACTTGAACTAAATACTGTAAACTGAGTAATGATTTAATTTCTAATGAACACGTGCTAGAGAATGCATACATTGACAGACTTGTTCAATGTATCTACAAAATTGGAATTGTAAAAATAAACCTGTCAAGTGTCAACTAGGCCATAGGAGGACCTCCTTGTTTGAATACAACTTTGAAAAGGAAAATTTAATTTTAAACCATTTTGTGTCCAATAGAAGTGTGGAGGTGAAATTAGTAGCAGGATTAGGGAGACCTCTCTTGGGAAGACTATTCATTGGGCTGCCATCTAGAATCTCAAAGTTAAACAAAAGGAAAAATGTACATTTAATTTGTGGAATGCTTGTAATAATATAGTGGGTTCGACTATGATACCCGAAAAACTTGTACTCAATCAACCAACATCATAAAACTGGTATCCAATCAAATGGTATTTATAAATTCATGGGAAGGTTTGATTGATCAAAGGCCTTCTAATATCATGTCTTTCTGACAGCAAAGATTTTATCTTACGTTTTTTTTTTCAACGTTTCATTCTCACCTGAACTTCATCGATGAAAACTTATCCCCTCAAGAAATATGAATAAATGCACCTTTGTCCATCTGACATTCAAAAGGTACCAAAGGATAGGAATGATAGGGTCTTCACATATCTGACCTAATATAGAACTGATAGGAATGATTCTATCCTATTTGAGGGGAAAACTAAAGTTGTGTTTGGATAGACTTCTGCTTTCATACTTTTGAAAGATCAAAGGTAGAAAGCATTCTTATGTGATTTACTATTTGATTTTTTCTAAGAAAGGAATTTGGCAAAATGTGGTTTTTGGATACAGAAACATGTTGTACACATGTATATGGAACATTGACACGCTGTATTCTTTTTTGTCTTTGTTTTGGTACACTAGTCTTCTAGCCCCATGTATTAGGTTCATGAGTGAGTTGATGTACAATGTATTCTCTCCCGTTCACATCAGATTAATCTGTCACCATAACATTTCTGTTTTCTATTATGAGGTATAAGGATGGATATTCATCCATCAAAGTTGAGTTGCTGCACCAAATTTATCTTTATATATATAATGCACCAAAATTCATCCATCGTATGGATATTCATAAAGTTTGATGAGAGTTGAAAGAATTTAGATGGCACCTATTGTAACTGCTCTGGCATACCAACAGATAATTCTAATTGGCAATTAATAAGAGTTTTAGGTAAGAGGGAAAATGAAAAAAAAAATAGTTAGGTCTGTGTTGCTTAGGAATCTAATGAGATGAAGAACAAATCCTTTGAGTAATGAAATCTCACTTATTATCAAATGAAAATATAGAATCAAAGTGAAAACTTTCAATCTTTTGAAGTTTCAAGTCATTCTTTTGTTGTTGAAGAAACACAGTACAATCTTTTGAAGTTTTATCAAATGATTTTTATAATTTTTTGTTTGCAAGTTGAATGAATATTGAGTTGAGGACCATCCTTCTAAGAAGAGGATGATGATATATCACATTTTTAAATGTAGAAGGTTGTGTTGCTACTACTGACAAAGATGGAGTAATCACATGCTACATCTTGGAGGACACTATTTCAGTTTACGGGAGGGGGGGGGGGGTTGGGGGAATTAGAAAAATCAAAATCTAAGACAATATAAACATAAACCTATCTCTCTTATACTTTTTATTGTGACAATTAGGAATGCTTTGTTCATAAATCGAAAAACTTATGGTTGATTTATAAGGATTAATTTTTGTTTGAAAAGTATATGCTCTGATATTATTATTATACATAACTATTGCCACCAAAATAAGGAAATCGAGGAATAGATGGGATATTCAAGCAATGTGAGAAGAAGAAATGGGAGTGTAAATCTTTGAGAGTTCAACTGTTAAAAATGGGGCGAATATCCATATGGAATGTCACCTATTTTAACTTCTATCAGCAAATTTCATTAATTTTGACAAAAAATTTAATCATCATTTAATACCTTTACTAGTGGTCATGTTTGTCATTAAAATCGCAATGTGTTTCATCTACTTCAAGTTTTCCTGGCAGATTTTTAAATTGTATTGACGATTTTAATTGTCAATTGAAAATTTTTCCCGATGAACAAATCTACCGCTAAAAGTATTAAAAGTGTCACTTATTTCAATCTTTTTTTGGTGGAAATTGAACTTTAAATGGCGGTTTGGAGTGCTGGCCTAAGTATGTTTTGGCTGACGGTCTACACATCTGCCAGCCAAAGATACCACGGCATTGGATTATACGACGCTCACATGATTGTCATCAATCCATCGAGATTTCCTTAGCCCGACGGTTTTGTTCACTTTGGTCGGTGGTTCAGACCATTGGCTAAAAGCTTATTTCTTGTAGTGCTCTCCTAATAGACCTCCCCCTTGTTCTACCATCCCTCTCAGACATTCCACTTGTACTATCATGTGGTTCTCTTGATGATGACCTAACTTGATAAGTTGTTGGAGTGTGATGGGGCATGTATGATTCAACAACAACATGTATAGAAATATCCCCTCTCCTGGGTGCCAAGACTTTCCTTCTTGCAAATTGGGCAAGATCACGATCAACAACAAACCTCTGTACCTACAATTCAAATACCCTACTTAGTACATAATACACAAATAAAATACCCTTCATAAGTTCATTTGTGTTGAGTCTTGTGTGATTTTACCACTAGAGTCTCTCTGTTTATATTCTGAGGAGGGGCTTTGTAATTCCTTCTATTGTGCCCTGTTATACCACAAAGTGAACAATCGATTGTCTTACGTTCTAGTGGGGAACAATATAATGGAGCTGTTTCATCCTCTTCTCTTCTTCTGGTTGGAGGTCGACCTGGTCTCCTCCTCACTATGGGAGGTCTAACTGGGTGGTGTTGCACTTTTTGCTAGTATTTCTATTCTAAGAAAGCATGAATAAAATGATTGTACACCTTTGCATACGTTGCCTTGTAGAAGGCCTTGTTACATAGGTCCTCCACCCAATCTCTTGTAAAACTAATCACTACAAATGCATGAGCATAAGGTAGGCCACTTATATCCCAATGCATGGCATTACATCCATATTTGTGACATTCTCAACCAAGCTAACTCTTAGTGCCTGATTCTCATATTGTCCTGATTGGAAAACCCTAACAGACCTGTTAATGCATTACACAATAAGTACATGTACAATGAACTACTCAAGCTAACAACATAATAAGTATATGGGCAATAAATATCACCTAGCTTCCTTTCTTCTCTTGTCAATGATTGCTTGCACCTTCGGCAATAGATCAAACTTAGCTGCAATGGATGCCTTGTTTCTATAATAAATCTTCTGCATCCATCTTTTCCTTATGTCCTCCAACATTTCAATAATAGGCATTACTCTAGCCTCCCCAATCCATGCATTAAATGACTTTGTCCAGTTGTTTGTTATGTCATTAGACATTACTAATGGGTAAAACTCATGCCTGGACCATGTCTCGGGGGGATTCTACTAAGTCATTGGTATATGATTTCCCAACAGCCCATACGACATCCTTCAATGTCTTTCCCTTGAAGAGATTTTTGAAGTTGCTACATAAATGTCGTAGGCAGAACCTATGATTTGCACTAGGCATGCAACATGATACTGCTTCAACAATGCCCTACAAACAAGCATTACATTTATTAGTGCTATTTGTAATCAAAACAAAGGAAATTATGCATTAACTACAAACAGATTTATACATACCTGCTACCTATCTGACATAAATGTCCACCTCTGCGAGTAATCAATACCCAAATCATCTCTTAACTCAACCAAAAACCATGTTCAATTGTCCCTACTTTTAGCTTCCACCACAGAATATGCAATAGGAAAGATGGCATTATTGCCATCAATCCCTACAACTGTTAGTATTATACTCCCTATTGCACCAGTCTTGGTGTGGCAACCATTCAGTCCAATAATCTTTCTGCAACCATCCAAGAACCCATCATTTGGTCCTGCAAGGCATATGAAGACTCTTTTGAAAACCCCATATGTGTCTTCTTCTGAGGCAAGTGGGGCATGTAGTTTCACAACAGACTTAAGGTTAGTTGCAAGCAAGGATGTACAATACTGAGGGAGTACTGCATATGAATCTGCCAATGATCCCTTGATCCTATCAACAACCTTAAGCTTAGCCCTATGTATTTTCCTCCAGGTGACATCTATCCCAAACATTCTCCTAATTTCAGACCTAAGCACATTGCTTGACATGGTAGGATCAACTCATAACAACCCTTCAATTTTTGTTGACAACAATGGATTTGTTGCCTCCCTATTTGTAGTCACCCTAATACAACTATGTGTATTATTGAGGGTCTTTACTATGAAGCTGCCTCCATCATGGCTAAGGGATGCATGAATCCTCCAGTTACAGTAAACCTACACTTCTCATTTTTCTTTCTTTTGATTTTTATACCCTCCACCACATAATACTGCCTCAATGCTTGCCTAAACTCTTTCACATTGGTAAACTCCATACTAACCCGAAATCTTGATTTGGAAAAGTCAAAATCCCTTGTATTTCCCCTTTCCCTTGGATTACCATACTCACTGATAGGCTCATATTCAAACAAATCAGCACCACCACAATCATGTACATGAAGGGATGAGACATCCATCACATGGATGGCCAAACCTACAGAAAGGTAGGGCGAAATTTCAAAAATTTCACTCTCTTCCATCTAGGAATTGCATTCCCTATTTTAAAAAACTGCATTTTCAATGATCAATCTTGAACCAAACCGGATCAGATCTGAAACCAAAAGGGAGGAGAGGGATATACCTGGTATGAAGTAGCAGTAACTCCCAATGAAGGTGTTCACGCCCAAGGAGAAAAACAAAACTTGTTTCCATTGAAGATGACACGGTGTGTGGTGAGCACGACTTCAGATTGCTTCTTCTACCAAGAAGTAATATCAAGAACAATTCTTAATCACTCCCACAAGTGGAGATCGAACTTGGTAGGGGCGGCAAGAACAAAGAAGAACTCTATAGATTATTGTGTTCTGTAACTAAGAAATTTGCCCCCTTTATTTATAGCCTTCTCAGGATCAGCCTCCTAATCCAATTAGTAGAGAGTTCCTTAATCCTGTACTTTATATATTTATAATAAATATCAAAAGATACATTAATCTGATTGGAACTAAGGGCATACACTGTCTAATAATACACCCTCATTACCACCATCCTGTACACCCTTATTATCACCATCCCCGCCATCATCATACAAACCCTCAAATTCCCCATCATCAACATCATGATGACCATCCAGCCCCTCGTCATTTCCATAGCTATGATCATCTACACCTCCTTCATCATCAACTACATAACAGTCAACATCATCATCATGATCTTGCAATTGTTCTTTTCCCTTGCCATTGCACCCATCATCCACATTAACACACTTGACTTCAGTATAAGTAACATAGAACATTATCTCATAGAGGTTCCCGTGGATGGCAAACATTATCATCACATCAGTTTCACAACCAAGAACACCTAAATTCTCATCTAAATCACATCCTGGTACCTCGTAGTTGATAATCACCATGCTTTCATGAGGTATAATAACCAATGAACAGAAGCCATTCAATATGTCTAGACCAACCTGACCATTTACATATGATAACTTCCCATTTATGGTCTTCCAATGACCACCATAATTGATGATGAACATGTATCTACTCCCATCCATCACCTACATCATAGATAGGGACAAATATAGTTACGACATAAGGTACACCATAAGCTACACAATAAGTTACACCATAAGCTATACAATAAGCTACACAATAAGGTACACCATAATCTATAAAATAAGCTACACTACAACCTACACCATAAGCTACACTATGAGCTAGAACATATAAGCTTATACAAGCTAAAACATAAGCTAAATTTCCCACCTATAACATTACAATCATGGGCCCTACATTTATTTATTGGTATTGATAATTTCATGTTGAAACAGTGTTTCAGACATTTTGTCAAGCACCTGGACTCATGTGTGGATCCTATGTGTATGAATTAAAGCAGACACATGGGTCTCAACACACCACATATAACCAGATCTATGAGTGGTCCCCTAAAACCTAGCTATCTACCCCAATTCCATGTACCTGGATTTGTCAATGAATCCTTGTGAGTGGTCCCCAAAAACCTAGTTAAAAAACACATAAAATGCTATTCGAATCCCACTACAAAATAGTAAAAAGTTGTAAGAAAAAATCTTAAGAACTAGCTCAGAGAGATGACAAATGTCATTCTTCCATTGAAAAACATGACGGAAATGCATGGGTTTTCATACAAACTTGTTGTGCACTGTCGTACCACTTGCTGGAGTTTGCAATGGAAGTTGTGGAAGATGATTGTGGATCTTCTCCACTGGAACGTTGATATTCTTCTCCCTTGGAATGATGATAAACAACGTTCGGGTGAGAATAATCCTAAAATCGATCCCTCATTAAGGAAGGGTAAAAACATAATTTGCAAAATGGATGCAAAATGGGTTCGATCTGAGTGAGAGTTAACGGAAGGGTAAAAACATAAAATCAACTTTTCTGTCCCGATTTAACAACAATGACAATTATCAGAAAACTTATGGGTACTGAAAGACAATAGCTAAACAATAAGAGTACCGCGTGTCAATAGGCTAAACAGTAAGGTAGTTTAAGAGATTTACCCAACAAATAACTTAAACAAGACAGAAATTGAAGACAGATAAAGATGAAAGACAAATAAAAGACTCATTACAGAAATATAATATTTCATCTTAGCGAGCGTACATGATGGAACTGGTTGAAGCAACAGTAGCAACAGAAAACAAATCAATGGATGGTGAACGTGCATTCGTTACAGTGTTATGATAAGTGGGCACAGGCATCTTAGATGGGAGAATAGGCAATGGAGCTTCAAAACTTTGGACTTGGATTGCTTTCTTTATGGAGGGTCGAAGGTTGCTATCTGGGTGAGCACACCATAGACCAACAGCCATCAAACACTCCATCTGTTTCACATCAAAACCTGTATTCATGAGTCTCCAATCCACAGCTTCAAGAAGGCATCCTTTTCCGTACAACTCCCAGACCCACTCTACCAACCTTATCTTGCTTCCTTCTAACACTATCTCAGCAGACCGCCTACAACAAGCAATTTCCAAAACAACAATTCCATAGCTGTAGACATCTGACTCCTTACTCGACCTCCCAGTTATAACACATTCAGGAGCCATGTAACCCAAAGTGCCAGCCAATACAGTTGTTTGAGGACCTTGATCATGTTCTATAAGCCTGGCGAGCCCAAAATCTCCTAATTTTGCATTGAAGTTGGAATCCAACATTACATTGCTGGGTTTAATATCTCTATGCACCACACACTGTTTCCATTCTTCATGCAAATAGAACAATGCAGAGGCCAACTCTAGAGCAATTTGTATCTTATCTCCCATACCAACAATCCCTTCTGTCCAAAGAGATATTTATCAAGGCTTCCATTGGACATGAACTCGTATACAAGAAGAAATTCTTTTCTTTGGTGACACCAACCAGTAAGTTGTACCAAGTTTTTGTGCCGTAATTGACTAATAATCTTTACCTCCGACATATACTCCTTCATCCCCTGTTTAGACCTTTGGGATACCTTCTTGACAGCAACATCCATGTTGAGATCAGTTAAAAAACCTTTATAAACCCCTCCAAATCCTCCTTCTCCAAGCTTTTGTTCTTCTCTAAAGTCATTTGTCGCTCTAGCCAATTCACCATACAAGAACCTCTTGGGTCCAGTTCCCTTCTCAAATTCATCATTCATAAAATCATCAAGGGTCGATTCATCCTCTTTTTCCATTCTTTCTCTCTTCATCTTCGTCCACAAGACAAAACAAAGAAACCCCATGGTACCCATTAGGGAACTTGTACCAACAACAATGCCAACTATCCTTGCTTTCCTCACATTACTCGTCGTAGTCGGATTCAATTCCTCGACCTCCAAACTCGAATTAAACTCCCAGGAGTAAATTTGATGTCGCAAGCCTGAGAGACCTGTAGAACCAGAGAGCCCAATAGTAATCCATTCTGGTAAGTATTGCCTCAGATCAATTCTGTAAGAAAGGCTAGAAGATGAATTATCACCATAGGTCCATGAAACACTTAGGTTTTTTGTACTGGAATTGTAGCTAATCCAAGTGCTAGTTGTTTTCCCATACTCAATACTATTAGTCCATGTAGCAGTTTTCACAGAATCAATAGAGTTGACATCAATTCCTACATGATACGGTGGGTCTTCAAAACTTGGATTTCTTGGGCCTTCAGAAGTATGATTGTATGGCACCGGGTCCCAATCATTTCCCTAAGTATCAAACTCTACGGCAATAATACGATTCTTTGTCTTGTTTAGTGCAAGATCGTTGCTGAAAAGACCAAGGGCGCCACCTCCTGAGTCATGAGGGATGGTGGAACCGTTGGGAGCAAGGAATAGAGCCAAGCCATCAGCAATAGTACGGGAACCGTTCATCCGATTAAGGGTGAAAGAAAAATGTGTGGTGAAGTTCGTGAGGATTCCAGTTTTGTTGTCCCAAAGACGTATCGGATCCTTGTACGAAGCTCGGCCGCTGCTGTATTGTGTGGAGCCGCTTGCTGATGAGAATTCAGTGAGTTCAATCGTGCCTTGATCTGAGAAGGTTGCATCACGTTCCAAGTTTATGATGTCTCGCGTTGTGCGGTTAGAACTGGAGAAGTTGAAAGAAAATGGATTTGCAGAAGGGATTAGCAAGAAAAAGAAGATTGAGACATGAACATGGAAAGGAAACTTTAGATACTTGAGAAACAAGTTTGGTGAATTGCAGGGAGAGACATTAATCTCCATGGGGAATTCCATGAACATGGAATGGAAGCCGATTTGGACATTTCAGAAAAGAGTGTGCACCGATCGAGATTGGAGTTCTTTGTTGTTATATAGGATTATCCGTAGCTGATCCGCATGTAATCTCCACACTTGCATTTTTCTCTCCATTCTTTTCCATGTTGACAGAATTTCCATAATTTTTAAATTTTTTATGATGCCGTGGAAGACGGTAATCTCCACACTTTGCTTTCCTGGCAAGTCGCGATGGTAGCTACGTGGAAAATGAAAATCATTGACTTCTTCGGTCTTCTCCCCACCCCACTAATTCCCCTTCTACTTCCACCCACTCCACTAATTCCTATGACACGATGGACTACAAACTCAACCACATTCCCTCTCCCACTCCTAATTCATCATAGGAATTCCACCCCTCCACTTAACTACGCAAAGCTTATACATAAATTAGTCGTGACAGAGAATCGATTGGAATGTGGAGAGAGACAATCTTCTCCTACATACAAATCATCAATTGTTCCTACATCCCCATCCACATGATACTACCATGGTGAATTGGGAACATCTCCCCATGAATGACAAGGGAGAAATTCCAATACAAACTTATAGTTTTGTGTAGATAGGGATGTGAAAGATTTTGTGGATAGGAGATCCAATTAAACCTAGAGAGAATTGATATATAGAGGGGAGGGAAAAAGACATTAAGTTTATGCTTTGTTGGGCATGTAAGAAAGATGAGGACATATTTTAAGAGAAAGTTTTAAGTGGGATAAAGAGTTTAGGAGATGAGATGGGGGATGTGAGGGAGGAGACTGGATATGCTCCTCACGTAAGGCGCCTCACACCAACCTCACAAGTACATCCTACCATATATGGGAACATCTCCTGTACTCAAAAGTTATTATTCAGAGAAGGTGTTCGGAATGCATGGTGGATGTGCCTGTGAAACGCCCATGTGTGAAGCAGATCCCATTGGATGTGTGTGTGTGAGAGAGATTTTAGAAAGAATTTAATGATTTGATTTGTTGAAAAGAAGGATGGCATGACCTTATAATATTAACCCCTAATGACTTGACTTGGTTGGAAGGTTGAATGGAGAAAGGAAAACAAGGGTGACGTGAACAATCTTATTTTATAAATATAGCATATATTCAAGAAAAATATAAAAATTATATGTAAGTACATAGAAAATAGATAATAAAACAAAAATCATAGAAGAATATAAAAATCACTTTTTCAAACCTCAAACTCTACTCTAGTTAAGGGGTGGCCCTCAAAAATTTTTTAATATAGAAAACAAAGCTAGAGTGGGGCATAGAAACTTATCCCTTGGAAAATCCATATAAGAGAATTTTGGGTCATAATGAATAATAGAAAAGGTTCGAAATATCCCTAAAAATTTTATGTTATGGAAAGTAAGTCTAATCTTGTTGCATGAATTATGAATGTCCAAACTCCAAGAGGTGTCACATCTTTAGGCCATAGCCCCCCACCATTCAGAAAAATGGAAACTTCAACTTTCTCAAAAAAGCATCTCAAAAGTTGGTTGTTCACATTTTCAAAGAGAAGACCCACTCGTCATATACATAAATTGCTTTTAACTGCATTTAACATGTGGCACTCTAACACAGGTGTCATAATACATTCAATAATAGTTCTTTAGAAATACATGAGAAGTGGGAAGCTCCCATTCTCATCCATTGGAAATGTAGAAGTGGTTCTCTGCCTATAACTACTTCGGTGTACTGCAATTTCAATATTTTTTTTTTTTGAATTCTTAAAATATTTCATTCATTCAAGAGAATGATACAAAGAGATGCCAACAAGGCCAATTAAAGTGCAAAGACAAATCTCAAGAAAAACAAAATAAAAAGATGGATGTAGGAGAATCAAAAGAACATCTGCAACCTGCAATCGAAGCAGGGTGATTTAAAATCACCAACAGAAGTGGATAAGTACATCTCCAAACCACCATAACTGGCGAGCACAACTGACAAGGCAGGTTTCCAAAGCCATAAGCCAAGATTTGTTACTTCTGCCCACTCCGGACCAACCCACAAAGAAGCCAGAACTATAATTGTCAACCAGCACATCGGAACAATTGTTATTGCCATCCTGGACGCTGGAGAACAAAAGCTACCTTCTAAAACACTGGGAACAGTAATGCAAGTGGCAGCTTCCATCGGTGGTTAATGCAGAAAGGATTCTAGAGAAGAAACTCCCAATCAAAATGCCCGTAGAAAGATATATGGGAACCTAGGGAGAATAAAGGGGAATAGGGGAGAACTAAAAGGAGAACAAACAGAGAACAAAAGGAACAGAATGAACAAAGGGCAAACAAAACAAACAGAGGGCAAACGAATAAAATGAAAAGAGAAAATCAATAGAGAACAAATGAAACAAATAACAAGTGAACATAGCAACAAAAGAAATTAAACAAAGAGAAGGAAAAAAAGAAAAAGAAAAAACTCAAGAGTTCTCTTGAGAGAGCCTCCCTAGAAACAAAGATAGAAAGAAGAAATAAAAGAGGGGTGACTAACCTCCTATCCGGCGAGCGACGATCAGAGAGAAACGGTTTCGCAAGTGTAGAGATTAGCAATTTCCAGATAGGTCTTTCAATAGTTAGTTTTATTTGAATTTCAAATATGAGCAACTTATTACTATATGGGATATGTTCCTTACACAGGGCGTCTCACAATGACCTTACGGGCACATCCCACTATGAATTGGGAACATCTCCCATAAATAATAACACATAAGTATGAAAAATGTTCCCAATGCACAATGGGATCTGCCTGTGAGGTCAGTGTGAGGTAGGGGTGGATTTGAGCTGAGCCAAGCTAAATAGTACCAAGCTTGAGCTTGGCTCGAAACTATTCTACATGGCTCAAGCTTGAGATCGAGCTCAGCTCAAGTCAGAACCTTGAGCTTGAGCTCGGCTCGAGTAAAAAAATTCATAAGCTCGAGCTCGGCTTGGCTCAACTCAAGCTCGATTTTGAGAAAAAAATATTTTATAAAAATAAAAATTATATATAAAAAATTATTTTATATTTAAAATTAAGAATTATACTATTTTTATTATATATTTTCTATAATTTTATTATATATATATATATTAAATATCAAATATATATATATATTGTAGGCTTGAGCTCAAACTTGGCTAAAACCAAGCTGAGCCGAGTTTGAGCAACTCATAAAAAACTCAGCTCGTTGCCACCCCTAGTGTGAGGAGCTGATCCGGTCTCGGCTATTACCATAACCCAAAGAAGTTGTGAAATTTCTAACAATAAAAGGTGTGAAACAAATCCCATCATATAAGGCCATGGCCTTGGCTTTAATGTTCATCCTTATCCCATAGAAATGAGAAGAACCAATAAGAAAGTCTATATGCAAATCATAAAAAAAAAAAACAGCCTCCACTATTGATGGCTACATTGCCACACCCAATCATTGGATGGATTTGTATAAATACCAATTGTATTCTTTATGGTTTTTCTGTTGATAATAAATTCATTAAGATTATTAATAATGTACTAAGTATGTAATTAATATAAATAAGCTTCTCATGTCAAGTACAAGAGAATTTGAGCCCAGCCAAACTAAATATATGACTATTCCTGATGTAAATGTTTCTGGTCACGTACCAATTTTTGTGATGTATCAATTTTTTTGGCTAAGTTCCTCATCATCTGACCTGCTTCCAGGAGAGGATGGTGGAGCTCCCTGGTGGTGAACTACCTGGGGGAGAGCTATGCTGAGTTGCCCGAGCTATACTGAGCTGGGAGAGCTACGCCGAGCTGCCCGAGCTATGCCGAGCTGGGGAGAACTATGCCGAGCTCCCTAATGGCGAACTGCCTGGGGGAGAGCTATGCCGAGCTCCCTGATGGTGAGCTACCTTGGTGGACTCGTCATTTGACCTGCTCCTAGGCAGCATGTAACTCAGAGGGTGGTGGTGGAGCTCCCTGGTGTAGCGCAACCTGGCTGCCCTCTGCATGAGGTGATCTCCTCTCCTTCTCCCTGATGGTGAACTGCCTTGGTGGACTTGTCATTTGACCTGCTCCTAGGCGGCCTATAACTCAGAGGATGGTGGAGCTCCTTGGTGCAGCGCAACCTGACTGCCCTCTGCATGAGGTGATCTCCTCTCCTTCTCCCTGATGGTGAACTGCCTTGGTGGACTTGTCATTTGACCTGCTCCTAGGCGGCCTATAACTCAGAGGATGGTGGAGCTCCTTGGTGCAGCGCAACCTGACTGCCCTTTGCATGAGGTGATCTCCTCTCCTTTGTAGGCGGCGGGAGTTGAGGGACATGCGAGAACTCCATATTTTCCTCCTCTTTGTAGGCGGCGAGAGCTGAGAAACCTAGGAGAACTGAATCAGAGGACCTAGGGGTATTTACCCGGCGGGGACTCTCCGATGCCTAAGTTAGCATTCTGATTGCAGAGAACTTGAAGAGAAATGAAAGAGCTAGAGAGTAGGGATTACCTCCATTTTTCCATTCTCTCCCCCTTGGCTTTGGGGGACGGAGTCCTTATATAGCAGTGCCCAGTCACATCAGGCATAACCGCCACTGCCCCAGGCATTACTGCCAAGACTGAGGTGGCAGGTTCAAGCTACTGTTGTAGGGTACAGACTCATCAGGTGTGCCATGCTTTTCAGATACGGCAAGCACGATGCCGCCTGGCATCAGATCTGTCAGGTAGGGTTGTTAGGCAGGAGATCTTCTTGCGATATGCCGAATTGCTCTTCTGTACCGAGCTACCCTGCAAGTGGCGAACTGCCTATGGCGACAAGCTCCTTGTTGAGCTGATTAGCTCCTTGGTGAGCTGCCGAGCTCCTTGGAGAGCTGCCTAGCTCCTTGGTGAGTTCCTTGGTGAGCTGCCGAGCTCCTTGGCGAGCTCCTTAGAGAGCTACCTAGCTCCTTGGTGGCGAGCTCCTTGGTGAGCTGCCGTGAGGTGCCAGGTGTCATAATTCCATTGAAGGGCCAAATCTGCCCTCATCAATTCCTATTCGAGCTTGTCTCACCAAAAAACTGGGAGGCGACACTTAAACTCAAATTCAGCTCAACTCAAAATCTTGTATGTTCGATTGTAAACTTTCCATTCGAATTAGCAGTCCAAATCACTTGCCCTTCCCTATCTGAGATGTGATGACGTAATTATCTGCTACAAGAAAAGGAAGAAAAATAAAAATTATAAGAAAAATACTAAAGGTACAAAACAAATAATAGAAATTGAAGAAAAATATAACATAAATTACAAAAAAAAATAATCACGAAAAAATATACAAAATTTGACAAAAAAATACATAAAACTAAAATTTGTAAAAAAAAAAAAAACAGGAATTCACAACAGTGCTCCACAGCACATCCCAATTATTGGAAACATCTTCACGACAGAAAATGCTTTAAATGCACAATGAGATGTGCAAATGGGGGCTGGATCGACAGTAAATTTCAAACGTCATTTGAGTCAATGTTTTTGACCAGAATGCCAATTAGCTAATGTTTTGAAGAAAAATCAAAACATTAGATGTCCTGGAATTATTTTACACAAGCATTCTTTAAAACACGCTATGCATGGAGAGGTAACCATCATTGAAAATCTACAACTATGTATGCATTTATTTTTTAATCATTCCTTTGACTGTGGGAGGGAGTACAAACTGTTTCTGATGTGATGACATGTGGCATCATCAATAAATTGAATTCGATTTCTTATTATTGTATTTATTTTTTAATCATTCCTCTTCTTATTGGGCACGTATGAAATATAAAGCAAGCTAATGGTAGAAATAATCTTGCATACGTATACGTGGTAAGAAATAAACCTCTCCCTATCATCCCTAACCCAGATGAAAATATTTAGGGTTTTTAGACTACATCACTGACCCGATTTAACCCTTCAGTCGCTACCTATGGTTAAAAATTTAACCATAGTCAAACATCACCGATAAAAGGCACGCCATTTCCTCCCCCTGGGGGCTCATTGCTTTCAACTTTTCCTCACTTCTCTCCCAAGCCTCAACTCTGAACTCTCAACCCAGGAAACAGGGGCAAGAAAGAGAAACACCATATAGCCAAGAAAGTTTACGAATCCATGCCAGCTCTCTAGACTTCCAGCGCCCGAAGTTGCAGCTTGTTTAGTAAAAAAACTTGTCAGTCTGTCTCCAAAAGAATGATGGTCTTTGATGACTCCAGTGAAGGTTTTTTCGCTTGAAAGCAAGTCTTTCCGGTTAATTATGAGACAGAAGTCTCAGTCAGCATTAGAATGCATCGCTGTTTCCTACATTGATGTGAACTTTATCAGTGCCGCCTGCAATTATATATTGGTGGTGTTTGATTATGGGTTTCTCTTATTTTGCTCACTAAGAGAAACCCACCACCATTACTGCCTATAGCACTTAATGTAGGTGCACATGGCAAGGCCTAGGATCATGCCACATAGCATCAGCCAGATGAGATCCTAGTCGTCCACTACTAATTACATCCAACTACTTTATGGAAAGGTCAAGTATAAAAAGGGGTGCCTAGATTCAAGGTAAGGCATCTTGCTCTCTCTTCCTCACTTGCTCTTGAGTGACCTCGTTGGAGCCCTCATTTCAAGCCTGGTTCAACCCCTCTCAAGCATTTGACTAACTTGATCGTCGGAGTCTCCGCCCCTGGGATAACACTCGGGGCCTCTAACATGTGTTCTCTTCTTACCCAAGTGGGACTCATCGGCCTCGGCCAGAAGCAAAGTTACCTTGTTGCCCTCAGCCCTATCCTAGGCAATAACAATTGACGTCGTCTGTAGGAAATCTTCTTAAGACTTTCCACTAAAAATCACTTAACTTAAATCAACCAAGCTTCCTAAATGGCTAAAAAACGGGATAACAACTAGAATGCTTAGAACCTAGTCACCATGGACCAATTCAAGCTAGTCCTTAACAGGCTAGATAATATATCTCAAAGACTGGATGAGGTGGCGCACCCAACAAGAGGCTGCCCTCATGGTGGCCACCCTATTGGGAGCCAAGTACAGCGGGTGCTTCACTCGTGCGCCACTAGTCCAACATCCCATTGGCCCTGATAAGGCCAATCCCTCAATGTCTAGCAGCAGCAGCCGACATGCGAGAAAACCGCCGTCGAAGACCTCTTGGGACCCTAGCTGACGGGGAGATAACCCAACTAGGTCCCATGACAATCGTCGGGACCACGACTGCCACCACCAGGCAGAGAGCAACCGGGACGAATGCGAGTGCTCTAGCCACTACAGTCCTCCTCCGAAGGCTAGAGGCTAACGCCACGCCTCTCCCCCACTAGTATCGGACCTCTGCGATTTCCTCAATAGTTACCAGGCCTGAAGAGCCCAAGACATGCCGACATCTAAGAACACAGTAAATGGGGCTGATCCATTCAATGTCAGAGAAAACTAAGACAAGGCCTAGGCCCCCATCAATCGACGTCTTGGCGACCTACTAGATGGACACTTTCACTGACTCCATCACCTCAGAGCCACTTCCACCTTATTTTAAGGCTTCCACTTTGGAGACTTATGATGGAACCACCGACTCGGGCGACCACTTGGAAAGCTTCAGGGTGCCCATGCTCCTCTATGGATACTTCGACGCCCTAATGTGCCAAGCCTTCCAAGCCACCTTCAAGGGAGCGGCATGCAGATGGTTCTCCATGCTCCCTCCTCGGTCCATCAACTCTTGGGACCAATTTTCTAAGCTTTTCCTCTCCCATTTCGTCAACAACCGATGATACTAGAAGACTATCATGTCCCTCATGTCGATCAAGCAGAAGCACGGAGAGAGTCTTCGGGCCTACATCGACCAGTTCAAGAAGGAAGAGCTTGAGGTTAGAGACCTCCACCCCTCGGTCTCCATGCATGCTGCCACCAACGACCTCCGACCAGGACCCCTCAAATGGTCCATCTCCAAGACCCAGCCAAAGAACAAGGAGTTCTTAAAAAAGGCGTAGAAGTGCATTACTATTGAAAAAGCAGAGGCCAATGAGCGCCTCCAAGAACCTAAGACTGACCCCAACTGAAGGGCCTCCAAGAAGAAGAGGAAGAAAAGAGATGGTCGCGACCATGGCTACAACAACAACAAAGATAGTGACAATAAGAAACCACCAGTCCCTTCCTTCAGCAAGTACACGCCATTCAACTCCACCCGAATCCATGTCCTCATACAAGTAGAGAAGGAGGAATACATGAAGTGGCTAGCCAAGATGAAGAGGAACCCAAAGATGGGTAATCTCAAAAAATATTACAAGTACCACCACAACATTGACCACGACACTAAGGACTGCTATGAGCTCGAAAACGAGATCGAGTTCCTCATTCGTCGTGGCCACTTGAAAGAGTATGCGGGTGGCAATGCTAATGCCTCATCCTCATTAGCCTCAACATCCAGGGCCCGGTACCCAAGAAGCCAAAGCAAACAATGTCATCTCCTTCTTGGATGATGACCTGCAAGGGGTTTCAGTACCCACAGCGACGCGTCGGTGGTGTCCATTACCATCCCTAACTACATGGTGAAGAGGATACTTGTTGATAATAGCTCTTTAGTATAAATCCTCTTCTATGACACCTTCAAGAAGATGAAACTAACACCGGATCGGCTGCAGCCGATTGAATTACCCTACTTGTCACAGTTGGGACCAAGCCTCAGCAATTCACTAGGATGACCGAACTCTTGGTTGTAAAGATAGGCTCCTCTTACAACGCCATCATTGGGAGGCCAATCCTTCATGCACTCAAGGTAGCCATCTCTTCCTACCACCTTGCCATGAAGTTCCCCACCAAGCATGGCATTGGAGTCGTCCAAGTGAACCAGCAAGCAGTCAAATAGTGCTATGTGGTAGCACTAAATGGCAAAAATAAAGAAACTTTTCCATTAGAAGGGCTAGACCTCAGGGATGAACCAATGAACCAAGGCCAGCAAGTTGAGCCTAAGAAGACAATGCAAGTTGGGTCCCGCCTTCCTTCAGACACACTTTTTGAACTAATAAGCTTCCTTAAAACTAATGTCGATATATTTTCTTGGTCTACCATTGAAAACTAACTCGATGAGCTAAGATAACTCCTCGATTCAGTACAACATCGAGATGGAAGACTTGGTTCCCTTTTGGGGTGACTCAACTCAAATTTAATTAAGATGGGACACATGATTCCTCAGCTCACTAATGATTTGGGATAACTTGATTCAATACAACATTGAGATGGGAATCTCGATTCCTGTTGGGGCGACTCAAGCGATATGTTGGCTAACGTGGGAAAAAGGGGATAATGGTTAAGAGATTTAACTCAACTGAGGTGGAAGCAATTTGGGAAAATGATTAATTAAAAAACTCAGAGAATCCACATTGTGCAAAAAAAAAAGATGATTTCATTACTAAGGAAGAAATTTAATACAAGACAAAAAATAAACAACTACATCACAAAACAATTCAAGCATAACAGCTTGAGAAGTTTGTTAATATATCAAAAGAGATTACAAGGTTTAGATGTCATTGGGGGGTAGGTTGTAGGTGGTCTGCTTAGTCGTCAAAGGCACCTCGTCATTAACCTTGGCATCTTCTTCGCCTTCCCCACTTTTGCTCTCTTGCTTGACAACAAAGAGGAGTTCTTTAGGAGCCTCCATAATCCTTAACTCACTCTGTCCACTAAGGAGAGCTTCAATTATAAACTAGCAATACCATTGAGCCAATCTGCTTCTTCTTGGGTCAAGTGGCGGCTATCAAAGTCCATAATAGTTGAGCCCCACATATTGATAAAGTTTCAGTGCCTATGGGAGACGACAAAGAAAAACCTCAACTGCCAGTCCAAAACCTTGTTCAGAAGGCCGTCGAGGAACTTCCTACCACTTTTAAAGATAAAGTAATAGAACATCTTCTACCCGGGTGGTGCTTGACGGCAGACAAGGCGTTAGAGACCCTAATGTTAACTGGGAGCCTATACGCATGGCCTGTTGAGCCAAACCCCATGGCTAACCTAATCACATTTGAGAAGAGCTGCCCCAGGGTGATGAGGAGTTAGTTCAGGATATCAATGAGAAGGCATAGGAGGGGAAACCTCAATGTACTATTTGAAAACACAGACCTCATTTTCGCTGTGGTGCTAGGGAGCCTCGTTAGGAGTGGAAGCCTAAAATGATAAGAATCTAGAGCCCCTAAAAGAAGCATGATCTTTTCCAAATCAGTCCAGGGTAGTTTAGGTTGGTATGATGGCTCAGAAGGGTATATTTTGACCTCATTCATATCTTTTTTCGAGGCCTAGGTGTGCTGCACCAACTCCCGACAATCAAAGGAAGAAGAGTCAGGAAGATCCTCCTGCTCAATTTGAAGGGTCTTATCAATTTCCCTAAATGCATCTACTGAAGAGCCCAACATTGACAAAATCCATGGTTATAGAAGAGTCAGGAAGATCCTCCTGCTCAATTTGAAGGGTCTTATCAATTTCCCTAAATGCATCTACTGAAGAGCCCAACATTGATAAAATCCATGGTTATAGAAGAGTCAGGAAGATCCTCCTGCTCAATTTGAAGGGTCCTATCCATTTCCCTAAATGCATCTACTGAAGAGCCCAACATGGAAATTAAACTAAATAAAGGAAAACTAACTGGGGAGGGAGGACTCACCCGGGACGAGAAGAAACAAAGACCAAAAGGAGGACCGACTACGACCTCAAAGCTTCAATGCCGAGCTCTTTGACTTTAAACGCATGACCACTCTAAATAGTTCTTTGCAAATGGACCCTGCTTGGCACTCCTATTTATAGGCAGAGAAGGTAGGTGGCCAATGGCTACGATCGAGCCGATCCGAAAGTCAAGACTTGCGACAAATTGGCTTCCTTGAGGAAAAAAACCAATTTAACATGTTTTTTAAGTCTACCTTTGGTTAATTGACAATTTCGGATATGCTTGTAGGAGCAATGTGACCTGTCATTGTGGACCTAAATGACACTTCCCCAACAAATCAACAAATTTTGAACCGTGAGGTAGATCATCTGAGAAGAACCACTTCATATTTCCTTTACCCAAGCTTAGCCACCCCGGCCTTGGAAGTGGGGGGCAAGTGATGGGAGTAGAAGTGACCTCCTATAGGATTCGAACACATGGCAACCATCGAGAATATTACACCTCCATTTACAAGAACCCATCTTGGTAGGTTGACGTCACCTCGCAGCTGCGAGTAGACCTCGGGCACCAAGAACCACCTCGTCATAGTGGGCTCGTTGGTGATGAGTTTATTCCATCACGAATGACCTGACAATTAGTCCGACTATACTATTAAGAGACCAAGTGATGGCTCAGCATACAACCCAAGAGGTCAACATATGGTTCGAGCTCCCAACACAAAGAGACACACCCCACCAATCGAGCTACTCCAGTGGAAGCATGACTGAGCTCCACCATGTGTATATAGAAGGCCATTTGGCAACATTGCCTGTCAGAATGCCATTGTTGTTCGTTGCATCTGGTCGCCTCACCTAGCATAGTTGTCATCGATGTCAATCAAATTTGCTAGAGCTATTGCCATGCGTGTCCATCTTATTAGCCACTGGGTGCCAACACCTCTCCATGCAAGAGCAATGTGGCACGAGAGAGGTTGCACGTGTTCTACCCCGAGCAACTCATGTCCTTCAAGAGGCTTCCGATGTCCTGCATCATTCTGACACGACTCATTTGGCACGAGCAGCCCTTGCCTATATAAAGGTTGGTTGAGCATTCACTAGGGACTTTTGGCTCCATTTATTGCCTTAGATAGCTCAGCCCTACTAACTTGACTGTTGGAGACCTAAGCCCGAGATCTCACCACATGCCCGCCCCAAGGACGTTTGCAACTTTTGATCTTCATCAAGAATTATTATTTTAAAATTTATTTTATTAATATTTACTATGAATTAATTAACAAATTTTATTTTATTATTATCTAGTTTTATTATTTAATTATTTTTATTAAATCATTAATTAGATTAGCAATATCACCCTTATTTATTTATTCATTAATTACTTAGTTTATTAATTGTTAACTATTTTTTCTTAATTATTAATTAGATAATATTACTTTTTTATTTTTTAGTATTTTATTATTAATTATATATTAAATATTTAAAATCCATAATTATTTAATTTGTTAATGTGTTACATTTTATTATTTTATAAGTTATTATTAATATTACATTTCATTAATACTAATTATTTGTAATATTTTTGAATTATTTACTCATAAATTATTAATGACTTTTTATTGTAAATTTTCTTTTAATTTATTTGAATGAAATTATTAATTATAAAATAATTATTTGATTATTAATTAATTAGTAAGTTAATGCATTATTAAATATTTTGTTGTTAATTATTAATTAAATAATAATATTTTTATGATTATGCATTTTATTTTTAATTATTAATTTTATAATAATTAGTTAATTAATTATTAACATTAACAAATATTTAAATTTTTATTAGTTTATATTTTATTAATACTTATGACTTGTTTAATAGTTTTTATATTTTGTTCTATAAAAGTAATTAATCATTAAATTATTTATTGTTTAATATTTTTAGTATTTATTTTAGGTTATTATTTATTATTAATTTTTATTAAATTATTTTATTAATACGTTATTAAATAATTAATAATTTATTTATGGTTCATGGATCTTGTATTAACTCTTAGAAATACTATAGGGAAGGTGTTTTTTTTTGTTAAATAAGTTTTCCCTACATTCCCACTTATTTCCCCCAAAATATTCCATATTTTCATTCCCATCCCACAAAATATTCCATATTTTCATTCCAAAAAGAGCCTTAGCTAACAATAATAAGTTCCCTAACTAAATACAAAAATTAAAAACTGGTGACCTACACTTGCACTCTCAATTAGAATCGAACACTTCAAAAAGTCCTTAAATTTAAAATTTAAATATGTATAATAAGTAATATAAAAGTAATATTTACAAAATTTAAATTATAATGATAAGTTTTGAACTATATATTAATAACAATCTACGTATTTAATAGATAAAGGTAATAAGTTTAAAAGATATTGTTGTTGAAAATCAATGAAGTTTAAACATTTCATGATCATGATTTCTAATCAACAATATATATTGATAGTAGCATTATCAATGATAAGCGATTATTTCACATTTATAATTCTCACTGTTAAAACATAATTTATCATACAGTACTATATTAAACTGAACAACATATATAACTATCTAGTTTGATCCTTAATATTATGCAATGTTTATTTCCTTTGAGAAAAGGTTCATTTTTTAGTAAGAAAATAACAGTTTCCATGGATAGATCCAGGACCCATCTTAAAACTGCCAAGGCCAGAATCAACCCTCAAACTGGTCTTGACATGGAGGGTTTTAGGTCAAAAAATGTAGAACTGACTCCTACAGAATAAGTTTCAAAAACCTGAACTGAACAGATCCATGCTCACCCATAATTTCTCCCAAATGCCTCCATTAGAAAAAATTTGAATGGTCAAATCATTCTTTTAATTTATTAAAACTAGTGGATAATTCTAATATGAAAAATCTGTAATGTTTTATTCAGATCAGACCTTTGCCAAACTGAAAATGGAAGGATTCAAGAAGTGGCAATGCATAAATGAATCCAAGCTACCCAACCCATTTCATTGGATTTGATTCCACCCATGTTGGACCTGATTGAAATAGGGTCCAAGTCCATACGTAATTAGTGGGATTGAAATAAGGACCCGTATGAATCATGAAATTAGTTAATTGGAGGAATAGAGAAAAATATACTTTTTTATGTTTATTTCTCAACTGTTTATATGCTAAAGTTTAGAATATAAGATTTTAGCAGTTCCTACATACCCGATTAATTCTAATATTTTGTTGGATTGGATCCTCTAGCCCAAATACAAAGAGGGGCCTAATAGAATTTGGATCCTCTAGCCCATTAACCTCAGTGGCATGCTCTAGTTCACACAGCCGAAGCATAAATATATTTTAAGCTTAAAAAAATTCTTATGAAGACGTTGCAGGTAATTGTTTTATTAAGACAACTTATATAACATAGATCAATAAAAAAATAAATAGAACATATGGCATCTTATCTAATTACTTAATAATTTGATTTATATATTGTAAATCAAAGCCTCGGCACCACCTTTAAGGTCAGTATGTTTTGATATAAAGAACTAGGTCTGCAACTTAATTATCATGTGCCGAACTGGCACCCCTAAATGTAGTAAGGTTAAAAAATTGGGCCAACCTCAGCCCAACCTAACCCAACCCAATTTCACCTCTCCGTGTGGCCTGAGCTGTCAAATGCATTGGATTTGGTTTAATCCGTTCTAACTTAATATTGGTCCATTTATAAATGGGTTGGATCAAATCAAGTCCAATCCAGTCCAAATAAAATACAAATGGACTAGATTGAGTCTAATTCAATCCAAATTGAATAAAATACCAAAATAATATGAAAAATCTAGAAAAAATATATAAAAAACTAAAACACCTGCTGCAATCCAATCTGGTCCAAATAAAATGCAAATAGATCGGATTGGGTCCAATCCAATCCAAATTGAATCAAACACCAAAGTAACATGAGAGTCCAGAAAAATATATATAAAAAAAACTACAACATCTGCTGCAATCCAATCCAATCCAATTAAAATGCAAACGGACCAGATTGGGTCAAATCCAATCCAACTAGAACCAAACTCCAAAATAACATGAGAAATCTAGAAAATATATAAAAAACTACAACACATGTTGCAAACCAATCAAATCCAATTAAATGCAAATGGACCGGATTGGGTCCAATCCAATCCAAATTTAATCAATCACCAAAACAACATGAGAAATCCAGAAAATATATGAAAAACTAAAGCACCTGTTGCAATCCAATTCAGTCCAAGTTGAATGAAACATAAACAAAATTATATAAAATTTTTAAAAATATAAAAATTATAGAAATATATTAAAACCATGGTTTTCGAGCCGTCATTGACCCGAACAGTCAAATCATTTGGCCCGCGAACCGTCCAGGCAACCGGTTCAGTTTTACCCCAAACCCGGTCCCTGGCAAAAAATCGTTGAATTGATCAACGATCCATTGACCTGGGAGGTTGAACCGTCAACCCGTTCAACAGTTTTTGGCTATTTTTTTATTTTTAAATTTTTGTTGTTAGAATGGGCCATCTATTCTAACCGGACGGTCAAACCATCAACCCGGAAACCGGTGGCTAGAATAGTTCCATTTCCGGGTTGTTTTTAAAAACCATGAGTGGTACAATTTCACCCTTAATTCATCATATCTTATCTAAAAAACCATTGACATTATCAACAACCCATTGATCCAAGTGGTTGAACCATTAACCCGTTTAATCCAAACAATGGTTTTTGGTAATTTTTATTTTTATTATTTTATTATTTTTTATTTTTTTTACATTGGAATGGGTCGTCCAATCAAACCAAATGATCGAATAGCTGACCCAAAAATCGGTGGCCAAAGCGATTCTAGTTTTGGCTGGTTTTTAAACATTGATTAATATTTTCACAAAATATAAAAATTTATCAAAATAGAAAATAAAAAGATTAAAAGAAAATAAATTTTCACAAATCACAATAAACCATACTAAAATCCAAAACTTCTGTAATAAATTTCTCCTCAACCAGATGAATTGAATCTTAAAAGATTAAGAAAGACGAATTGAGGTGGGATTCAAAGATTGTTTTAGTTGCAAAAATCTATATTACTAATAAAAGAACAAATAGCCCCATTTTCTGAGTTTTTCATTAGACATTTTTAGCCCTTATCTAAGCAACAAACAACAAGCATAAAAAAGGACATATATATCCTTTACTCTCACTCCAAAAACTGCCCAGTTATAAAAGTAAAGAAATTTGTTCATTTATAACTGTTCAATAATTGTTCATGAATTGTAAATAGTTTTGTCTTAGAGATATTATCAGGTGCAAATGCGATACATGTTTAAGAGAGAGAAAAAGGGAATAATCAATTGGTCTTACCAACTTGTTGGATTGCTTTGTAATATGTCGTTCGTGGTTAAAGACGAGATCGTCTAAAAACATTCTCTGATATACTGCCAGAGGAAGAGAGAGAGAGAGCACCTCGAACCGGAAACATTGCCGGAGATAAATCCAATGTAACATAGAAAGAGAGATCGTTGCTTTCGAAAACACTCTCTGAAATAGTGTCGGACAGAGAGAGAACCTGTAATATGCCATCGGTTAAAGAAGTCTGAGAACGCTCTCTGATATACCGCCGGAGAGAGAGAATACACCTCAAACGAAAGGAATCATTCATAGAGATAACCCTCTCTCATATGCTTCGACAGAAAGGAGATAATGAACAATTGAACGGACGATTGGGTCTTTGGATTAATCCGTTTCGGTCCACTAATTTACCGGACAATCAAATTTTGAACCAGTCCAGTCCGATGTAACACTTCGGACCGTCCAAATTGATCCAAATGGTTATGGTTCGGATGGGTTCCAATATCCGAACACCGTTGGGCCTGAGGAGTTCTAGGTTGGGCTCAATACCTACGTCAGTTTAATGGTTATATTGAGTTAGAATAAGGACCGTGGTTCAGCACCTACCCTCAACCTGGGCCGACTTCCACCACTATTGCTAGGTGCGAACCAAAATTTTACCAAGCCAACCCTAGTAGGCTTGGTAACTCCAACCCAACAATGGTCAACATTGCAGCTTGTACAATTGGAAAAAACTTACCAAAAATTATTTTTGTAAAGCCACAATAGATGAGCTAGAGTCCGATAAACAGAGTAAAACCACATAAAGAAAATTGCAGAAAATGTATCATACAAGAGTAAGTTAAAATATGATTTGAACTAATTAGCGTGCAATAATCAAGAGAGATGAAGTTGAAGAACTAGTAGAAGAAAACACAGCATTAGATGATGAACTCGACCGAAAGATCAAACACAATAAGTGGACATCGGCATCTTAGGTGGGAGAGCAGGTAATGGAGCATCAAAATGAAGAACCTGCATTGCTTGCAATCTGGATGAGCACACCATAACCCAATAACCATCAAACACTCCATTAAAAACCCATATTCACAGGGTGCGGATTAGCTGGAGACAAAAACATCCAGCTAACCGCCCCCGAAAACCCAACGGCCACCCATTCTGGCAATAACTTCCAGGGTTCCCACAAGATTCTGGCTTTTCAATATATGCCAAGAAAATACTCAGCTCTTTTGTAGTAGAATTATAGGTAATTAATCCAAGCATCAACTGTTCTCCCATTTGGTAATATTACTATACCATTCAACATTTGTCAGAGAATCAATGGAATTGACATCAATACCTAGATGACGGTATGCTGGATCCCAGCCGTTTTAAAAAGTATCGAACTCCACCGCAATAAGTTGATTCTCTGTTTTGTTGTTGAACAGAAAGTCATTACTGAAAAGACCAAGCTAAGGCAGCCACCTCCTGAATCTAGAGGAAGTCAGAACCGTTTGCGGTGAGGTAAAACATCACCGGAGTTTCTGCCATTCAGTTCATGAAGCTAGAGCTTTCTTTGGTAAGGAGGGAAGGCTAGAACCATCAGGGTGCCGTTTGATTTTGAAGACTCACATGGACCCAACTATGCTCATAGAGGAATCATAGGGAACCAATTCTCAAGTGTCATTCTGAAGTAATGCATGGAATTCGACAGCCATAGTAGAATGCCAATGAAGGGATTTAGCAGCCTGACCGTAGGAAGATGGCTCCTCTTCATGAGTAATAGCATCATGAATTAGAGCAAGAGGAAGAGGATGGCGAGTGGCAAACAAAGCTTGAGCTGATTTAGATGCCATTGACCTTGTTGTCATAGTATGAGTGCAAGAAGGGGGTCCCACAGTAGGGTTGTGTCAAGCAATTCCTGAATAGGTCTGGTGCGCCAAACTGGTAAGAGATCATCAATGATGGAAGCTTCCTATTCTGGTTCAGAAGAAGAAGTAGCAAATTCCTCATTAGTAATAGATATAGAAGGCAAGGAAGAAAGAGATACCTCAGGAGCAGAAGCGGTAGAGCTAGACATGTGTCAGCATTAATGATTACCGAAAGAGGGGAGAGTAACACCAGTGGGAGCAGCAAGGCTGAGAGGTGGCGATGACGACACAAGTTCAGGAAAGGAATGTTCATCAAAAACAACATGGCAAACAATGATTTCCTTGCCGGTAGTAGGATTGTAACAATGATACCCTTTGTGACTGTTGCTGTAGCCAATACAGATAAAAGGAGCATATCAAAAATCCATCTTGTGCAAATTATAAGGCCGAAGTAGAGGAAAACAATTGAAGCCAAATACTTTTAATATAGAATAATCAGGAGGTTTGCCAAATAACTTCTCATAAAGAGAGAGATTACCAAGACCTAGAGCTAGCAGTCGATAGATAAGGAAGACTGCAATTTCAGCAGCATCGACCCAGAATGACTGAAGGAGAGAAGATGATGCCGGTAGAGATAAGGTGGACTCAATGATGTGCCGATGTTTGCGTTCAGCACTGTCATTCTGTTCATGCTTGTGGGAACAACTGAGATGGTGAGTAATACCAACATTGTCAAGATAGCGGGAAAGAGAGCGAAATTCATCACCCCAATCACTCTGAAACATCTTGATTTTTGTAGAGAAAAGATTCTCAACATGATTCTTGAATTTAAGAAACATATTAAACACATCCGATTTTCTCTCAAGAGGAAAAATCCATGAAAATTTTGAATATGCATCCATAAATAAAACATAATATCAAAACCCTTTATTGGATGAAGTTGGGGCAGGTCCACATACATAAAAAAATACTAATTCGAGAGGGGAAGAAAAAGATGTATTTGAAGACGATAAATTTAAACGATGGGCTTTGCCCATCTGACAAGCTTCACACACAAAAGGATGACTAAAAGACCCAGAATAAGGTAAACCAAATTTAGAAATAAAGTTTTTCACAACTCTTAAGGAGGCATGGCCAAGTTGTTGATGTCATTCTACCAAGGAGGTTTTCTCTCCAACACAATCTTCCTAGTTTTCTATCCTCTGCTGAACTGCTCCAGGAAACTGATAGAGTCCATTTCTATGGGGTCCTCTGAGTAAAATTCTCCTTGTATAGTTCTTCAAGGCAATGAAATCCAGATGAAATTCAAAATCAAATTATTACCCTTAGTAAATTTACTTACAGAGAGCAAATTTTCGGTAAAAGAGAGAACATGGAAAATATTCTTTAAGGTAAACTGATTATCATTGCAAACTAATGAAGCCGACCCTGTATTACTTATAGTCAAACCTGTACCATTACCAATCTTGACTTGATCAAAACCTTGGTGTTCGGATCGAAGTTGCAAGTTGTCAACATCTGGTGTCATATGATGGGTGGCGCCATATCCAGCCATAGAGCCATTGTGAGGTACACCACTATGAAAGGCTGCAGGATTTGGTGGGTGCGAACTGCTTTCTCCTTGATATGATAGATCAAACCGTTTTGTAACACTTTAGTGCACCATAGCCTAGTTTGTTACATAGTTGACAGACAATTCTATTTCCTTTGCCGCAGCTTTGCCCACAGCCTGAGGGCTGACCTCCACACCCCTTGCCTCTACCACGATTGTTGCCACCCTTGTTTTGATTATATGAGTTCTGAAAGGTCAGAAAATTGTTAGTAGCATTTTTATTGTTCATGGCAACATTCGCATTATGATTTTCACTAGAAAAACTATGTTGCGAAAGCCAGGATTCATGGCTGAAAAGTAATCCAAGGACATCACTAATATTGAGCTGACCTGCATCAGCTCGATTGGTGATGGTTGTAATAATAGATTCATACTCACTTCCCAAACCAGATAAGACGTATAGAACCAGATCTTCTTTGGCTACTAGTTCTAAAACTGCAGAAAGATTATTTGCGATGGTTTTGTCCTTCTGGACATAGTCACTGCTGGAGAAATTTCCTTTCTTTAGATTTTGAAATTGGCGCCTCAATTGTAGCACCCTGGATCTAGAATGAGAGGAGAATGGTCTTTCCAGAGCACTCCAAACTTCAACAGCAGTGGAAAGACCAACAACTTGCGCTAGGACTCCTTCACCCAAGTAATGAAGTCTGGATTCAGAATCCGCCTACTATTATCATTGGGATCTGATATTTCTTCTGGAGGAGGCTTAGCCGATCCATCAATCAGTCCCATGAGTTTGTGAGATTGAAGTACTGGAAGCAACTGAGTTTTCCAGGGAAGAAAATTATCTCCATTAAGTTTGATGGTAAGATATAATGAGAGATGTTGAGAATTGAACTGATGTTCATGGGTAGAGAAGCAGTTTGGAAGAGGGTTGACCTCGAGCTCATTGCTTCAGAAGCAACAGAGGTATTGTAGGCCATAGGCTCTGATAGTTAAATTAAAGAATAAATTAGAAACAATTATAAGAATAGAAACAGAGGAAATAAGAAAAGGAGCTTCAGTAGGAAACTTGTTAAGAGGAGAGTTTCCTTTTTGCATTGATTGATCTCTCTTTGGTAAGAGTCCTTTGTATAGTAGCTGCCAAAGAAGAACCAATTACTATATAAAGGACTCTCACCAAAGAGAGATCAATCAATGCAAAAAGGAAACTCTCCTCATAGCAAGTTTCCTACTGAAGCTCCTTTCCTTATTTCCTCTGTTTCTATTCTTGTAATTGTTTCTAATTTGTTCTTTATTATTTTGTATATATATTCAGCCATGTACAGTTATTTAAGATAGTGAAATTCAATCCATTATTTGAAAACATTTCTTCTCTTTACTTTATCTGTCCAAGATGTGTACTAGGTCTCTGTATGTAGCTCGACCTTTGCTATCGTTCGAATAGCTATCACGTTCGTTTAGGGTGAGTTGAATGACAGTTCTGATGATTGACGCATCGCCTTTCAAGCTTAAGTTTCCTTTTGCTTCGTCGTCAAAACTAGAAGTTGAAGAATAATGAGTTTGAGAAAGGGATTAGCAAAGAGAAAATGATGGAAATATGAAAGAGAAGTGAAGTTTTGGTGGTTCGAGATGCAACATTCTTGGGTAGCTATCCATTTAGATGTTTGAGAGAGATTATGGAGAATAGATCTATAAGCTAGCAATCCATGGGGGTGGATTAGCTGGAGACAAAAACATACACACCCGGCTGAATCGCCGTTGAACACACCAGTGTTCAATAGGGTTGGGTTCCAGATGGAGCCCACAGTGAGCACTGGTGTGTTCAACCATGAAAGGTAATTCAGCCGGGTGTGTATAATTTTGTCTCCAGCTCGTCCGGACTACAATCCATGAGCTAGCTCTGAAGTCTAAAACACACCGATCAACGGGTTCGAGTTGGCTGACTAGTGATTACCTGGTTGCCCAATTACCTGCCCCATTATCAGAGAGTCTAGGTCCACAAACCCTGGACATGAAAATCGATCTTGATATTATTCGATTACATGAATATCTTAGTGCTTTTTATTAAAATTTTCCCACTTGAATATATGTATCCAGAGATCCAAACCTAGAACCACTTTGTCATACCCATCCAAACCCAAAACGACCTGAATCAATGCATATTAAATTGTCCTTTATTTTAAATATTGTTGAAACCTTGTTAATCAATCTAGTGTTTTCCTTTTTCTTTTCCCTATTTCTAATAGCAGTATTGAGGGTGAGAATTTCAGCAATATCAGCAGTATCCATATTAGTGCTTATACTATCACAATACTATCATATTATGAGAATGTCTGCTTGAAACTCGATTAAAACTGAATCGAACTACAATAACTCGTGAAAGCTCGGATCGTGGCCACCCCTAATGGCATTTAGACCAAATTGTTCCAATTTACACCTCTAACATAATGTTTGAATCATGATGATTGGACACAACATTTGTAGGGGCATTTAGACCAAAGCTACATGTTGATTACCAAAACAGAGAAGTATCTACAAGCCTAATGGAGAATTCTGAATTATGACGCAACTTTATAAACATTCAAAATTTCAAAAACCCACACTGTACTTTAGGCCTATAAATTTATTTTAGGCCTATAAATTCTAACCCTAGCTGAACAGTCATTCTCCCTTACCAAAATGCCGTAGAGGTGCTGCTTTGCTAATCATGACATTTTAAAATGGCGCTTTGCTATTGGCTAATGGCTATTGAAGTTTCAATAATAATGTGATAATCAGGTTGATAGTGTGATGATTACACACTTCATATAATGGGCCCTTAAGATAATGATTACTGTAGTTGAATCAAGTACGTACAGTTGTACATAATATAATATATTTGTGTCTCTCTGTCAGACAATCGCGTATTGTATACGCCAACACTAGTGGGACCTATGCGATATATGAGAAATTCTCAATAATTTTTAGTTCATTTTGCATTTTCGGTAATTTTCAATCATTTTTAGTGATTTCAGTAATTTTTGAACTTTTGGTGTTTTTGGCATTTTCAATATTTTTGAAATAATATTCAGTAATTTTTAAAAATTTCTTACTATCTTCAGCATTTTTGGTAATTTCAATAAATTTAAACAATTTTCAGTCATTTAATCTCTGCAATCAAGTGAAATCACCAAATAGATAAATCCACCACAACACTAAATATCACTAAATAAAATAACACACAATTTTCAATAATTACTGAAACACTAAATTAATTTCAATAATTTGCAGTAATTTTTCAATAATTTTAAGCAACGGGGCGAGCCTAAAATCATTTTATCAAAATTAATTTCATTTTCATTTCTTTTGAAAATTAATGACAAATTAATGAAAATATTAGAAATAACAACAATTTTTATTTCAGAAACTTGCCAATAATTTTCTGTAATTACTAGAAAAAAAAATTCAGTAATTTTTCACTAGAAAATAAATTTCTCCAATAATTTTATGTAACTTTTATATATTTTTAAGTAACATCCCAATAAATTTCAGTAATTTATGAAAATAATTTTCAATTAAAATAAACTGAAAAAAAAAAACCAGTCATTATATTGAAAAGTATACATCAACATTTTTTCAATAATTAAATTTGAGAAAATACATTAAATAGAATATGGAAAATAACAATACTTAATGAAAATTACTGAAAATCTAAATAACTAATTATTAGTGAAAAAAATTTGAAAATATCAAATGGAAAATGATATTTCCTGAAAATATAAATAACTAATTACAGAGATTATCAAAATAAATAAATTGATACTTTTTCGAATTACTGTTCCAAATATCAAAATTGCTGAAACAGTAATCTGAAATTTCAAAAAAAATACACTGTAAATGGAAAAAATAAATGGATGTATATTGAAAATAATTTTCCAAAGAGAAATTATTGAATAATAACTGAAAATAGTAATAAATGTATGTAAATTAACATTTTTGAAAAATAAAAAGAACTAATTACTCAAAATATTAAAATAAATTGAAAAATGACAGTAAATATATTGAAAAATATACAATAATTTAGCATTTATCGGTAATTATCCAATAATTATTTATTTTTAGTTTTTCGGTAATTACATAACTATTAATTATTGTTTTTCAGTAATTACTGGAAATATTAAAATATATACATTGATATGTTTTGAAATTACTTTTCCAAATACCAAAATTTCTGAATATGCAAAAAATAAATGGATTTGTACTGAAATTAATTTTCCTAGAAAATTATTGAAATTTTTCAATAAATATCTAAAAAATGAATAAATGCTTATAAATTTATATTCTGAAAAATATCAATTAGTAATTACTGTAAATATTAAAATAAATTGAAAAAATATCAATAACTATATTGAAAAATTTATATCAACATTTTTAAATAATTAATTTCATAAAATAAATGGGTTGATATCTTTTGAGATTACTTTTCTAAATATCAAAAGTTCTGAAAAAATGTAAAAAGTTATTAAAATTTCAAAAATCAAAATTATGGTAATTGCAAAAGATAAATGTAAAAAAAAACTACTGAATTTTCAATAAAGAACAAAATATTAAAAAATTAAAAAAAAAACAATAATTACTGAAAATATCAAAATAAAAAAATTGATACTTTTTGAAATTACTTTTCCAAATATCAAAATTACTAAAATGTAAAATTACTAAATTTTCAAAATTAAAAATTACTAAAATTGTAAAAAAAATCAAAAAAATTAAAATCATTTTTAAATTTTGATAAATTTCGAATTTAGTAATTAATTATTAATTGATATCAGTTATTGGTATTAATTACCCAAATGATAACTTGATTACTTATATTAATTGATATTAATTACTAATTGATAATAATTAAATAATAAATGCACAATACTTTGAAATAGGTTGAGCTTTTGAATACCGATCTGATAACCCCGATTCGGTCACCATGTTAACCCGAACCTCTACTACAGTTGTCGTTCGACAAAGCCACGACAGTAGCACCTGGGGTCGATGACGATGAGAAAGGGTTTTGTTTGTTCCTTTAAACTACTGTAAGTCAAAGATTACTTTTCAGGTGAGATTTAAAATAGAAAAAAAATAAAATAAAAGAGCAAAACATACCCCTGAAAAGCATTACAATCTCTTTGGATCTTCTTCCAACAACTGAGAATCAAACAAAACCTTTCCCATCAATTACAGTAGTGTAGTTACAGTCTTCAACTGGGCTGTGTAAAAAAACAGAGCATAGAACCTTTGGAAGCCGGATTGGGTAATAGATCCATTATTACCTATGCTCAAGGAAGCTAGATGATCATGATAGAATACTCGATCTATATGGGATAGTCGTCCACCTCGGATTGCTTGATTTAGAATAATGAAATAGATGAAAATCTCCACGGTTACTCAATCGGGAACACGGGTACGTGTTGAAACCATTAACCCTAAGCATCGATTTACAGAAAGTTGAAAAATGAATTAAAAGAAATAACTGCATAAGCGAACCAAGATAGGGGGAGACGTTTCGTCAATGTAGAGGCAGATTCATCTCCAGAACGATGCCAAAAGTAGAACAAAAGCACCACGGTTTGATTCTCTTAAACAATGAAGAAAAACAAAGCATTGGGAGTAGAGGGCAATACGAATGGGAGCATTAACTTAGCTAAACTCGATTTCCATTTACGGTTTAATATCTAAAATTCAAAAAACAATCACAAATTTCCTTTCGGTTTACGTTAATTTATAAATTTCAAAAGGGTTCGACTATGGAAAAGAAAGAGAGTGATGGGAAGGAGAAGAAAGAGACAAATAAGGAGAATGCAGGAAGGGGATATGAGAACATACATGTTCTCCCTCCTACCTTGAGCAGGTTTATCTTTTCTCTCTCTCTCCCTCAGCCATGGAAGGAGAGGAGCTTTTCACTCGGTTTTCTCAGATATCAGCTCCTAGCTCCTCAGGAGGGGCGATTGCTATGAAGAAGATTCCCTCCCAAGTGAAGAATGAAGAAGTCTTATTTTTAAAGTTCACACAGGCTGTAGTATCAAGCACTCAGGATTCAATAAGGATATGATAAGCAAAGCCCGGAGGATTCCTTCATCACAAATTCTTGAGTTCTAAACCAATACCTTTATCACTAAATTCCTAAGCAGTTTTGAGCGACACCAAATCATTGAGGAAGCCCTTGGCTTTATGAGAACAATATCATCCTGTTACATAAAAATGAAGTAGATCTGAGCTCAGATGACTATGTGCTGAATACAATAAATTTGTTTTTTTTTTTTATCTTATGTGTCTTTATTCATTTTTAATTTTATTTAAAAAATAATAGTTTTATTTTTTAGTTAAAATATATAGTTCTATGTTTTTATGCAATTAGAATAGAGAAAAAGTAAAAATAAAAAAAGAAATATATTTTGAACTAGATGATCATATTAAATGGATGGATTAAGGTGGGTCAAGGTTAAAAGGTTGTGATCCGCCCACAAACATGGGTGGCAAATGGATTATTGGATCAATCTGAATGGGTTGGCCCTCAGCCCACACCTAACCCAACACAACCCACCCATTTGCCACCCCTTTATATGAAAGCATACCTCGATAGTGTGCCTTTTGTGGCCGCATTAGACACAAGGATTAAAATATTAACACGATATGTCTGATGCGGGATGTACATATCGGTATCGAAATGTTATGATATTGGATACACTACGACTAGAGGTATATCCTATTTGTCATGCATATTAGTCAAATGTTAGCGTGTATCGCATAGTATCGGTCGATGCTATTTGATACGCTTTGATACAGATGCATATTGGATGCAACTATAAATTTGACTATTCATGGAAAAAAAGAGATCATGTGATTCAAACTCATGTAACCACTTATCTAATTTTAAACGCATGTCCCCTTAACCAGTAAGCCATCTTTCATCATGTACTATAATTAAAATAAATTAATTCATATTAACATCAACATCTACGGTTTACATAGAATTTAAACAAATTAATCATATTTATATCCAACAACTCCAACTACAAATTAAAAATAATAATATTCAAAATTATTATTATATAAAATAATGGATCATTAGTTTGAATGGGATGCCAGTAGAGTCTTGAATCTCAATGTTCTTGTGTTTGGATAAGCTTCTGTAGAAAAGCCTTCTACAGAGGGCCTGCCTACCTGTAAACTATGGTTTGGTGAGAATTTCAGAGGGCCAAATCAGCTGTTGATCAGTTGATTGAAAAGCTGTTCTTTTCAGCTCAGCGCGCATCTTTGAGTGCCCCCATTTGGGAGGCTGAAGAGCAGTGGCTTCTGGCTCTCTAATAAGGTGGATCTTACACCGACAGCCTTTAAGCAATGCGTGGTGAAAAATCTGGGAAGCTCAAATTGACTGTCAGTCAGTCATTAGCTTATAGTTATAGAAAATGCCACAAAGCAGCTGAACCAGCTTAGCTAAATGTTGAATTCATCTCTACCAAACAGGCATTGATCTGAAGGGCCTTGTCCAGCTTAACTTTATTAGACTTCTTAAGGCATGCAGCTAAGCCAGTTGTCAACAAACATAACTTATTTTATGTATATTCTAGCTGCTGAACCTAAGTAGCTTCTGCAAATCACATCACAACTAGTTTAGCTGAACCAAAGTATATCTTCAGCTAGCTCAGCCCTCCCAAACAAGTTTGGGAGAGATGAATTAACAATTCAGCTAAGCTGGTTCAATCCCAACCTGTCCGTGTGTGTCCCAGTCCCAGCCTGTAGAAAACCCAAACAATCTCTTCTCAAAATCCTTAGCAAATCTCTTACTTCATCCTTGAGGGTACTATTCCGGTTTTTTATTTTCACTCCTCAAGGATTTTTAATCATCCAAACATGTCATGGTTTTTCATACATTTTATATTGGCTTGGCCAATGAGTGGTTTCCGTTGACATTTGAGAGCATTCAGCTTCAAGAATAAAGGAATATAATGCTGATAATGCTAACAATGACATTTTGTCTCATTATACAAGGTAAACTTTTATTTGTTTTATACAAAATAGAAGACCAAAGCCATTTAGAATCATTATACATGTTGGATACAATATTCTGTGATTAGGATGAACAACTTTTGTACCCTTGCTTCCCAAGTTCATAATATTTGAAAGGAACATTGGTCTGAAATTGACATTTGATTCCCATGATCTCTGCATGGATCTTCATTGACACCAAAACAAAACCCAAAATGCAAAGAACAATGATGCAGCTCATTCACCGTGAACTTACAGTAAGCTCTGGTAATTTGCTGCAGAAATATAAAGAAAGGGGTGATTAGTATCATATCATATTCTTTTGATATATTGGTTGGGGGGGGAGATTCCTAGGGGAAAGTCTTCATATCAGATTCAGGTTGGGGTTTTCACATACAGCTGTTTGCCTACAGAGCACAGATTCAGGTTGGAAGGTAGCTAGCAGTTGAACTATCAGTTTTGAAAATCTGTATGTGAAAAGGACTAAGTTAAACATGGAACAATAACAGAAAAAAACATAGAGGCGATTACTTGGTGCTCTCAGATGCCATCATACAACTTGCCTACACGCTCACGAACCGCCACCTGTTCCTTCACACGAGATATGTAAATAGCGCGTGCGGGGCTAACATAACGTTCGTTAGCCCCTTCCGTTACCCCCAAAAGTCCCATTTATTCCTTCAAACCCATCATTCGACAGCTCCAGGTTAGGTATCTAAAAACCCTGTTCTCCCTCTCCTCCCTCTCGAGTGCCTGACCCTGACCGTTTCTCCTCGCCAGAACATCTTCTCCTTCTCCGGCACCGGCACCTACAACGGCAATCGGCGGTACTCCCCAGCCCATCTTTTCACCTCGTTTTTTATTTTTTCTTTTTTTATTCTGATGTTTTCGTTTTCCAGATATCAGAGAAACCGGCGGACCAGATCATTTGACACTCGATTACTGAATAGTGAATTCACACATGTGAAGGAGTGATCAGATGTAACTGAAATTGAAGGAAAGGAGAAATAAGGGTGTAGGCATTTTCTAGTGGCTTTGGTGTAAAACCCACGCTTGATGAGCAAATTGGAGTTGGCCGGGGGACCAGATCAATTAATGCAGTGGGCAGCCATGTCTTAAGTACTGTTTCTTCATCGCAGCTGGGCTGCTTTTTTTTATAGAGTCGTAGCTGAACAAAGCAAACAACAGTTGGAGGTCCCACAAGCTTTTTCACGGTTTTGTTCCAGCAAGGTGAGATGTGAGATGTCTACTTCTCTCTTTCTCTATCTCAGTTTCAACGATGTGCGTGGGTCAGTGGGTGTGTGGGGTAGTTCTGTTCTTGGAGTTGCCATTCTTATCTAGGCCTAACCCAGTCAGTGCAATTGTGCAACGACATATGCAGCCTCTCCTTCCACACTGACCCACATGGGAATCTGGGATTTCTTCAGAGACAAAAACCCAGCAACAACACAGTTCATGGAATTGCAGTCAGCTCATCAAAATAAACAGAAATTAATACAGAATTATCCCATTAGATCTCAAGCAATTAGAATTAATGGTCACCATGACTGATGACTCTGAAAGTCTTCACCATCAGCCAGTTAATAAATTAATAATGGAGTTTGACTCATCCAGTTTATCTATGCGGTCGGTGCTGTCGGTGGGGGAACGCGCAAGTCACGTAAGCTGGAAGTCTCGTCAATCGATCAATAAACAAATTAAAAAAAAAAAAAAAACAGAGATTAGCCAATTTTGATCATCTAAACAAATGGTTTAATTTGCAGCAGCTGCATTAATTAAAGAAGAGCTGAAAATGGTCTGCATAGTAATGAAATTCTTGATCGATGATGAGATGAAAGACTGAAGAGATAAAGTCACCACCTTCAATGAGTGAAAAGATCAGAAAAAATAAAAGAAAAAATAAAAAACGAGGTGAAAAGATGGGCTGGAGAATACTGCCGGTTGCCGTTGTAGGTGCCGGTGCCGGAGAAGGAGAAGATGTTCTGACGAGGGAGAAACAGTCAGGGTCAGGCACTCGAGAGGCAGGAGAGGGAGAAAAGGGTTTTGAGATACCTAACCTGGAGCTGTTGAATGAAGGGTTTGAAGGAGTAAATGGGCTAATGAACGTTATGTAAGCCCCACACGCGCTACTTACGTATCTCGTGTGAAGGGATAGGTGGCAGCTCGTGAACGTGTGGGGCGTTTGTGGGGAAAAATTGGGTGGGGTGCGGATTTGAACTCAAGTTATATCTATTTATTTTGTTTTTTTTTTCTTTTTGTTGCTTTTATTCGCAGGTTGTAGAGGAGGAAAGAATTGGATGAAGATTACAAAGAATATTTTTTTGAGATGTTAATAGGAATTTTTTTTTGTACTACTCTACATTTGATTTGTAGGTTGTTAAAAAAACAAGTCATCTAATCAAGAATGAATATAATGAGAGTTGAATGTGTTTTTTTTTTTTTTGTTCTTAAAATGATGATGGAATTTTATGGATGAGGTGCATCTTTTTGTATTTTGTATATATTTTCATACATTTTTATGTTTTGATTGAATATATTTTCATACAGGTGTATCAATTGAAATTTTTTTGTAAAAATATTCACAATATTTTGCATTTTTCTTTAAAAAGAAATGAAACCCTTTTAGAGACAGTCAAAAGTGTCTCTAAGTATTAAAACATACAAATTTTTTCTTTTCTTAGATTTTTTTTAGAGGCACATAAAATTGTTGCAAAATCATTTAGAAGCATTCAAATGTCTCTCTAAATTGAACTTTTAGAGGCGTTTTTAACTACCTCTATACAAGACTTTTAAGGTCAATGCAATAGAGAGTTGTATGTGCCTCTAAAAGTCTAATAAATTCGCATTCAATGCTCAACCAAGTACGCCTCTAAAACATTTAGTGACAGGGCTTTTAGAGGCACTTACCTAGCCACCTCCTATTACTTCAGAGACATTTTTTCAGCTTTTAGAGTCAATTATGACGGCTTCTATAGATGGATTTTCTAGTAGCGTGCACTTACCTGAAGAAGCATTTCCTAGGAAAAACTTATCCAACTAATTGCATTTACCCGAATAAATAACCTACCGAAAAATAAACAGACCAAAAAATTGGAGGAGAATTACTTGGATTTAAAAATTAATTTTAATGGAATAAACAAATGAGGATTGAAGAGAAAAAAAAAAAAGACAGATAGAAGGGGGAGAAATGGGCGGAAGAAGGTAATTACAGCATAGGGAGAGATAATTGGTCTTCTACGAAATTCTCCTTACTTGTATGTTTTTATTCATGGGTAAGGTAATAGTCCGAATCACCGTAACTTAATTCAACCTAATTCAACCTGATTCAACCTGATTTCACTTTTGGATCTGGCTTAAGGAATTGTAGATTGCCGATATTGTGCCTTACTTTCCATGTCAGTGAGTGTGAGTCCTGTCGTCCAAAGAGATGGGAATCGAGACTACCGTTGGGCATGAACTCGTATACAAGGAGAAACTCATTTCGCTGGTGGCACCAACCCACAAGTTGGACCAAGTTTTTATGCCGTAATTGACTAATGATTTTCACTTCGGACATATACTCCTTTATCCCTTGTTTAGACCCTTTGGAGACCCTCTTCACGGCCACTTCCAAGTTGAGATCACTCAGAAAACCTCTATAAACGCTTCCAAATCCTCCCTCTCCAAGCTTTTGTTCCTCATCGAAGTCATTCGTTGCCTGAGCCAATTCACCATACAAGAACCTTTTAGGTCCAACTCCCATTTCGAATTCATCATTCATAGAACCATCATTATTAAGAACTGCACTCTTCACTTCTTCCATATCCCTCATCCTCTTCATATGCATGATGAACCAAATCATGCCTGCCAACAAACCCATCGACGTAACTGCACCAACAACCAGTCCAACGATCAATCTTGTATTGTTTGTCTTCTTTATCTCTGTAGCCTCTGAAGTAGAATTATGCCCCCCGTTCCCCAACGTGGAATTACTCCCCATAGTTGAGTTATGACCGTCATTTCCCACTGTTGAATTAGACACCTTTACCTCCAAACTCGAATAAAAGTCCCAGGAATGAAGTTGATGTAGCTCCACGAATTTACCAGTAGTAGCAGAAAGCCCAATAGTCACCCATTCTGGCAAGAACTTCCTCATATCAACTATATAAGAAAGATTAGGGCTCTCACCGGACACTGGCTTTTCATCATAAGTAAAGAAAACACTCAGCAATTTTGTACTAGAATTATAGATAATCCGAGCATCAACTGTGCTCCCATTGATAATATTACTACTAGACCACTCAGCAGTTGCCACAGAAAAAACGGAATTGACATCGATACCCACATGATTGTAGTCTGGATCCCAGTAGTCATTTGAAAAGGTGTCGAACTCTACTGCAATAAGTTGATTTTCTGTGTTGTTGTCGAACCGACGGTCGAAACTTAAAAGACCAAGACAGCCACCTCCTGACTGTGGAGGGATGATAGAACCGTTTGGCGTGAGGAAGAAAGCCAACCCATCACCAAAGATGCTGTCATTCAATAATTTAATGGTAAAGGAGAAATGGGTGTTGAAGTCTGTGAGATCTCCCGTCTCCTTGTTCCAGAGGCGCACCGGTTCTTTATATATAGCTCGACCTTCGCTACCGTTCAAGCTACTGTCACGTGCGTTTATGGTGAGATCGACGCCATTTTTAGAGAACTCAGCATCGCCTTCCAATATTAAGTTGTATCTTGTCTTGTCGTCGGATCTGGAAAAGTTGAAGGATAATGAATTTGAAGAAGGGATTAGCGAAGACAAAATGATGGAAATATAAAAGAGAACGTAAGGAAGTACTGGGGAATGGAGATGCAAGGTTCTTGAGTAGCGGAGGGCCATTATTCAAAGCCGGCGCGGCCTGTTCAGATACTTTGCAGACAGATCAAGGAGAATAGATCATTATATAAAAGCATAAACGGGCAATGCTTGAGTCAACTGTGAACTTGACCGTCATTCGGGTTCGGGGTGCCTGATCACCCGTTTGTCCGAGTACCCCCTTCTGGATCCGGGTCCACAAACACTTGATCACACATATTTTGATAATGTGTTTTGATACACCACCGTTACCACACGCATACACACATATTTTATAGGTTCAACTATGATATATAAGACATAATATCTGAAAAACATGGGAGTGTCTGGCTGTCAAGGTGTTATTTATCAAAATTGGTGGATTTTGATCGGTTAAAGATCTTAGGATACCATGTCTTTTCAGTATCATAAATTTTTCTTTATTTTTACCTGTTTTACCTTACTATGTAATTGTCTATATGGTATTCGAAAATTATAGGAGTTCCACAAGACAAATATTTCTATATAATTGATTCTAAAGTATTCAAAAATTATAGAAATGCCACATATAAGATAAATATATCATCTTTACCTCCTTATGTAATTGCCTATGTGATATTCCAAAGTTGTAGGAGTGCCACATATGGAACAAGTGTACCATCTTTACCTCCCTCTGTAGTTGCCTCTATGATATTCAAAAATTACAGGAGTGACATATATAAGATAAACCTTCCTATGCAATTGATTCAATGGCATTCGAAAATTATGAGTAATTTTTTTGATAAGTAATCGTATGAGTAATTAAGATTTCATATAATCCTCTCTCCCCTTTCATATTTGCAACAAGATATTTAATTATTTATGATTATGCCATCCTATAAAATAAAAATTCATCCCACTTCTCTTTGACCTTATTCTCTCTCTCAACTTTTATTTATTCATTTATTTATTTTATTATTATTATTATTATCTAAACATTTATTTATTTAATTTACTAAATTAGTCATTTATTTATAAATAAATTACTAACAAATTATTCTTTCCCCCAAATCCCAATATTTAGGGTTGCCAACAGGTTGGGCACACCGCACACACCTTCAAAACTTCAGACTCAGTCGAGCATTAACGGTCGAGGTCTGAATTTGACTGCACGTACGTCCAGGTTTGATCGAGCACTAACAATTGGGGTCTGACGTTGACCCAGCTCGGGTTGGGTGTAGTGGGAATGACGCCCTTACCACCCATGGCTAGAGGGCGATGACTGAATTTGTGGCCCAAAGGGCAAGGAACATCTAGGCACCTCTCCAACATGGCATCAAAAAAAGTGTTGACTGAGGACAACAACCAACCCACCAAAGAGCTCCAAGCTCCATAATCCAAATGCCACCAAGCTCCCTACCAAGACCTCTGAGAGCTTGGAAGCACCTTGGATAGGACGACCCTAAGCGGTTTAACAATGAAACTTTGGATAAAGGGCATTCACAACTAGGCAACCCAAGTCCTTAGTTAACAAAAGACCAAGGGCATCCTCGGTCCAAAAAACACAAGATACGTAGTGAAAAGAGACTTAGACTAAGATGAAGCCAACTTTCATTCACTCCTCAACAGAGGTGTCCTTGGCACACGAACTTGGTTCTTAGGGTTCACAACAGCCTTGATCGACTCAACGCCTTGTTCTTCAGCCAACTTCTCAAGATCCTAAGGTCCGAACTCCTGCACCATGGGCACAATCTTTAGAAATAGGTGCATGACCCTCTTCTGGTAAAGAGTGAATCCAGCCTGCCAAGAGTCAATGGCATAGTCATCTAACTCCATCTGAAAGGCCTCTAAAACCTTGCATTTGGCCACGACCTCCATTTCGCATGAACAACCTTAACCTTTTCCTCTTTCACTGCATTCTTCGCCCTCTTCCTCGCCTCCTTCAGCTCATGGGCGTGGTTCTTCAACCTTTTTAGGCCATCATCCTTCTCCTCTATGGTCGTCTTCACCTTGGTCAACTCAGCCTTAACGGCCTCCCTCCTGATTGGGCAACAAGATGCCCCAAGCAATCTGCTCAACCATGCCCTCACTCTCCAAGGTGTCTACAGCCCACACAGTCTAGCTCGACACTTAGATTCCAGTCTTGTCTCCTCCCTCGGTTGCGACCTGCCCTTGAAGGCTCCCCTGTGGGGTCGACTATTGATGGCTGTGTTGATGGGGGGCCTCCTCCAAATTCACCATGACAATCTCCTCTGAAGACCTTTCCCTCTTCGACTATCAAGGAGTACCCTCTATGGAATGCCACTGAGAGCTCGTACCAACCGACGTTGTCAATGCAACATTCACAATCATCGCTTTCCTCTAGGATGCGGCCTATAGGCGCCTTGCCCTCTAATCATCACCAGCCGTGTCAATATCTATGCAACATGAAAGGAAGCAATCATTACTTAGTAATAAAATTTGAGGACCAAGCATAGAGCAAACTAAATGAAAAACTGACCATTCGAAGGTCGCATCAACCTTGTCCGGATCAGCATGGTGGATGAGGCATACTCCTTAACGTGTACCCTCAGAATCCACTGTCGGGCCGTCACCTCCTTTGGCAGCTCGGGATGACCAGCTCAGAAGGGAACAACCATCCATCTCGATGCCTTATGAAGAAGAAGCCCTACTAGTGTTTAATCGAGGTAGGGGCTCCAACAACCACCTTTGTGTTTGGTTGAGCAGACATATAGTTGTAGCCCTGTTGGTGTTTCTTCAAGTGAAGGAAATACCTAAACATTGGCAGGGTGATCTCTATGTTGTGAAATGTACAATAACAAAGCAGCTCGACCAAGTACCAAAATGAATTTGGCATCAATTGGACGGGTTGGACACGGGGCCACCTCAGCTCACTAGGCTGAACCAAGGTCACTCTTTCACTTATCCCTAGGCACCACATCTCTAACTCTTTAGGAATGCTATATGCTTGTTGATGACTAATAAGGGGCTGAGGTGAAGAGCTCCAAAAACTCTCACTCCACTATGGAGGAGCAATTCACTCCTCGACTTTAGAACTAGGGGATTGGTATTCGAGCGGTGCTTTATCTAGTCGAAGCTTCCACGTGGACACTTTTGTGCTGGATGTCTTCGAACCACGTTAGCATGATATCCACAACTATATTACTAAGGACCCCATGAGGAAGCAAAGTCCCACATGGACAATGAGAAGCGCCCTTGTTGGGGAAGGCAGAGCCTTTCGACCTTGGTGGATGCCCTCATTCCAATAACCCTACAAGGAGTCAGTTCAATTAGGACATGGACGCTAATCCATTTAAAGGCATCTCCCCTTCAAGGTAAAGGATCTTCAACTCTCTAAGTACTCTAGCTCTCTTGCCCTCTTATTGCTTTCATTCGACTCAGACCAGCTCTCCCTCTAAAGCTTGGAGCGACTGAATTCATCCTCCTGCTACTGACTTGAGCATCAGAGTGCCTTCCTAGGGACTTCATCATAGGGGCTTTAGTCTTTCTCTACTTGCAGGTCTTCTTAGTGCACAACTTTGTCCTTTCACCTCTGCTTCGTCTAGTTGGCAAGATTATTTGTTGCATGTTCGATTCAGCACACCTCAGATCATACAACAACAACAACAACAATAATAATAATAATAATAATAATAATAATAATAATAATAATCTATATATAATTTGAAATGTAGTAACTAAAATTAATAAAAAAAACTTTTAAAGTTAACAAAAACATTAAATTTTAGAATATTTTTATCTAGCAACTTTTAAAAACTAGCAGTACATAAATTAAAAACTAAAATACAATTAAATTCTATTTAAAGGTAATTAATATTGTTAGGATAATTAAAATTAATAATAACAAGTAAAAAACTTATGAAAAATACTAAAATAAATCATTTTCATTTCATTTAAAAATTAATTAAAATAATAAAACTAATAATGACCCAATTAGAAATGTCATAAAACTCCTTTTAAGCAAGGTCTAGCTCAGATCTACACCAAGCCCACACAATAGGGCTATAAAATTAAAAAAAAAAAACAATTACTAAAGTTTATAAAAAATATTAAGTTTAAGCAAGTTTTTATCTACAACTATTAAAAAATAAGAAATTAATAAAAATTACTATTGATAGGATAATTGAAATTAATAATAAAAAGCAACAAATCATTTATCACTTAGCCCAACCTGACTAGACCTAAAAATTTCTAAGCTTAAGCAACTATTTTCTTCTAAGCTAGGTCTAGTTCAGATTTACACCAAGTCCACACATAATGTGGACAAAAGGGATGTAAACAAATTGAATTCAAATCTGATCTAGCTACATCTACATCACCTTTCAATTATGAAATTTCTAGATCCGCATCCACATCGAATTATTATGTTAGGTTTTGAATTTCTAAAGTATATATGCATAATAAATGCATATAAATATAAAATATTAAATTGATTAATTATAAATTTTATGTAATTACACATAATATCTATATGTATACATATTTATATGGCATATATATAAAATAATAAATTTTTAGACATGGATTTTAATCAAATCGGATGAGGTTAAATCCACATCCAATCAGATTATTAATCACATGCAAGTTCTAGCATCTAAACTTGAGAATTGAATTTGAAGTCTAATTGGGTATCAAACTGTCAGAGTCCAATGATGGCCTTAGGATAGGGCCCAAGTTAAGTAACCCTAATCTCAACCTAGAAGTTATATGCATATATGGTAAATATTAATGCATATTATTTAGATAACAAATTTTATATTAATATTTAGATATAAATGTTATATATTTTTTATAATAGACTAAAATTAAATAAAGAATTTAATTTGTAAAAAATATAGTTTTATAATTAGCACAGGTAAGACAATCCATGTCCTAGGCCCAAACAAATATTATTACATTTGAGGTGTGGTCCTGGCCCTAGGTTAGGCCATGCAACCTTAAAAATTGTTAATACACGATCAAAATCTGACCTAAATAATTTATGTTTTTGGTTGATTGGGTCATACAATGGGGGTAGCCGATTCCCCGTAGCTCATTCGGCTTCAATATTATCCAAAAATAGTTAAAAAAAACCCAAAAAAAATCATGCATGGTTTGCATTATGTTTGGTTTAGTCCAATTATGACTAAAAGAGTTAACTTTAGATTAATTTAATTATAACTATCATCTAATTTTATATATTTACTAATATTTAAGTAATATTTGCAAAAAAATTATAACATTTAATAATTATTAAAATAAAATAAATAAAATGGAACACTAACAAATAATATGGAAAAAATAATTACTTTATTAAGTCACTAGCAATAGTTTATTATTTTTGTTAAAATATTAATATTATTAATCCAAATTACTAAATTATTAAATGATTTTCATAACAATTTTATAAAATAAAAATTAATTATTTTAAAAACATTGCATTCCCTCCTCAGTTATAAGTTTCGGTTATTTCACTTTCCCTTGATAAATCTCGTACACTACATGGGTCCCTACAAGTTAATTTACAAAATATTAATTTTAAATATTTTATTTTTATTTAATTGGAATTGTAGAATGCAAATATATATTATTTTTTGGGTTACATTTAGACATTATTGATTGATAAGTAGTTGTTTTATTTTATTTATTATTATAAGATGAAGGTTGGCCTATTGGTTTAAGGGTGTGTCTAAGGCTTTACAATTGGATGATTTGGATTTGAATCACACCAAATATGGTTTTTACATATAAATGCACGAGTGAAAATACATCAACCTATATTGTCTCATACATTTATCATCTTGATACGGATGTGTATAGCACCACGCACGATTTAGGGGATACAAACCTAATCATAGCGTTTCTTGTATCACCCTTGGTCAATATCAATGCCATATCATATGGATATTTAAGTCCTTGTCTCCAACAATAATTTATACTTGTATTAGTTAACTACTACTCACATTTTATTGGAAAATGGTGACAAAAAATAATTATTGTTTTGTTTGAAAGGGAAACATTTCCAAGCCTCTTACTTCATGAAAATTAAATAATTAAGATCAGGTAAAGTCATAAATTGGGACATATCCCAATTTCAATAGGCAAAATTCACTTCCCATCATATGAAGTGAACAGTGTTCTCATACACTAGCATTTCCCTTTTTTCTCTCTTTTTGGTTCTTATTTTTCTTTCCATTTGGAATGAGCAGCTTTTTTGATAAAATGTTAATATTAATATCAGCCTTTGCCAACCTTTTGACTTGTAGGTAGGGGTGCTCACAGTTTGATTAACTGAATCAAGGGCTTATTTTCCAAACTAAGCCAGTGCCATCAGGTTTTGGAAAATCACTAACTGAAACCAAACCAATTCCAATCAGTTAACCAGTTGATTGGTTCAATTCATCGGTTTTTCAATTATTTTTATATTCAGAATATATATTATAAATAAATATATAAGAAAAAATACTAGAAATAAATAGAAATATTATATTATAAATAAGAAATAATATATTATGTATTACAAATATATTTATATATAATGGATATATATTAATTTATAATATATTTTTAATATAAAATATATAATATTTATAAAAACATGTATAACAGTCTGTTCAATTAACCACTAGTTTTTAGTTTGGTTAACCAAGAACTTAACTAGTACCTTTAGTTTTTTGAAAATACCAAACAAAACTTTAGGGAGATTTCAGCAATTTACCCTAAAAATTGATAACTAGATTTGCAGAATCATAGATGTCAACATGGACCCTCAAAACAAAATGCCAAAAAAACCCTTTTGGGTGCCCCATAAACCAAATTGATCAGATATAGGAACATGGAACAGTTTTGATTGTTAGTTCCAAGTCAAGTCGTCTAATCAAACAAAACTGCAATTATTTTTTCTTCACCTTCTTTGTTTACCCTCATATAATCAAAAACTTTTTGAGAGATTACATTTGTTAAATTTCAAACAAGAGATTGGAAGGATTTGGGGTAGTGATTGATGTAAAGAGAAAATTTGAAAATAAGCATTTTGATCAAAAGTAATTATATTGGCATTTTGGACATTTTCATATTTCTGTTAGAGGATTTCAAAAAGAGGTCTACTTGCAACTGCATCAAAAATTCAGGGAAGTGATTGCAATTACCAAACTTTAGGGAAGTTTCAGCAATGGTAAAAACTTTAGGGAGATTACTGCAATTTACCCTAAAAAGGAAAAGTAGATTTTAATCTTTGTAGTTGTAGAAAGAAATTTCCAAATAGCAGAACCATAGAGAGGTCAACATGGACCCTTGAAACAAAAAAAAAAAAAAAACAACCCTTTTGGATGCCCCATAAACCGCAAATTGATCAGAGATAGGAACATGGAACAGTATTGATTAATAGTTTCAGGTCAAGTCGTCTAATCAAACAAAAGTGTAATTATTTTTTTCATCACCTTAGGATTTTAAAAGGGGGTCTACTTGCAACTGTATCAAAAATTCAAGGAAGTGATTGCACCTACCAAACTTTAGTAGAAGTTTTAGCAACGGTAAAAAACTTCAGGGAGATTTCAGCAATTTACCCTAAAAATGATAACTAGATTTGCAGAACCATAGAGGTCAACATGGACCCTCAAAACAAAATACCAAAAAAAAAAAAAAACCTTTTTTGGGTGAATAGGAACATGGAACAGTTTTGATTGTTAGTTTCAAGTCAAGTCGTCTAATCAAACAAAACTGCAATTATTTTTTTTCGTCACCTTCTTTGTTTACCCTTATATAATAAAAAATTGTTTGTGTTCACATTTGTTAAATTTCAAACAGAGATTGGAAGAATTTGGGGTAGTGATTGATGTAAAGAGTTGGAAAATAAGCATTTTGATAAAAAAATAATTATATAGGCATTTTAGACATTTTCATGTTTCCTATTAGAGGATTTTAAAAGGGGGTCTACTGGCAATTACATTAAAAATTCAGGGAAGTGATTGCAATTACCAAACTTTTAGGGGAAGTTTCAGCAATGGTAAAAAACTTTGGGCCTAGTGCCAAAGTTTGCAATTACCAAACGGTGGTCCCTGAATTTTATAATGCGACAATTCGGTACCTAAACTTTTAAAAAGTGACAATTCAGTACCTGCCGTTAACTAGTTGTTAATCAGTCGTTAAGTAGCATTTGAAAAAGACAAAAATGCCCTTCGAATGCCATCTAATTTTCTTTATCAACCATCCAAACATTGACAAAAATTAACAGTCTCAAATTCTTGCCTCTTCTATTCAAGAAAGTTGGAGTCACCAGAATGTCCACTCAAACATGATCCCAACTTTCTTCAATGGATGAAAAAGCAAAGATTTGGGATTGTTAATTTTTTGTCAATGGTTGGATGGTTGATAAATAAAATTAGATGATGAATACATTTGTATCTTTTTCAAATGTCATTTAATGACTGATTAATAATTAATTAACTATATGTATTGGATTGTCACATTTTAAATATTTAAGTACTGAAGTATCGCATTCTAAAAATACCGGGAATTTTCCCTAAAACATAGCTTATATTTAATTCCTCTAAACCTCTCATAAAACAAAAACGAGATTGAATAATTGATGAAGCACCATTGTTTATCCCAAACCGAAATACTGCAGGTAAGTAGATTCTTTCACAAATTAGCCCATTACTCACCTGGTCAGATTTCTGAGTCCATTGCACTGGGCACCACTTGCTTTATTCAAAATATCAAAATCAAACCTTTTCAGTATAAATGAATTATTCTGCTATTTTTGGATATCTTGCCCTAGAGATACGTTGAGACCCAATTAGCGTTGAATGGGAAATGACAATCAAATGTTGGCCCATTTATAAGATGTAATTTTCATGGGTTTGGACATACAACGTCAACGACGACCACGCATCAAATTGACATTGACGCGCAGAGATAACACTTTTGTGGTTGTTGTTTTGATAGTCAAAAGATTTATTGAGCTTTTGTATGAAAATCTGAGTAGTTTAAAGCTAGTTTGTTAGATATACGTCTTTTTGTACGTCTTTTCGTGTATTTCAAACAAGAATAAAATACGAAAGACGCGAAAAACTTTATTTAGAGATTTCCAAAATCAGCCCAAAATGAGTTTTTCGTGTCTTTTCGGTGCTCTAGCTTTTGGCGAATACATCTTCCATGAACCAAACGAGAATAGACCAAAAATCGGTCTACTCGACTTGTAAACAGCTGAAAAACCACAGAGCCTTAAATTACACCTTATTTCTGAGTCCTTTGGTGTTCTTTAGTTCTTCTAATAAGACGATCGATATTTTAGGCAATGTTTTAAAAACTGACCCAGAAGTCGAATTGTTTTTGTCTCCAGGTCGTGGGTCATCGGTTCAACCAGCCAGGTCGATCGATTCAGACCGTACCATGTTAGTGCATGTGTGTGTATAAATATATATTTTAACAATAAATAATGTATGAATATGTTTTAGATATTTTATATGTATTATTTTATATTAAATTTATGTTTTTTTTAGTTCAGTTTTTAACTTTTTATTTGTAAAAAAATATTAAAATTGCAATTTGAAGCCAAAAAAGACAAAAAATCACCCCAATCGGACATCAGAGTGTAAAGTTATGGCCTTCGAAAGTTTTGCATGCATTGAGTGTACAATCCACAACTAGGGGTGATCATGGGCCAAGCTGGCCTAGGGTTCTAGGCCTGAAACATAAGTCCTAGCCCAAGTCTATATAGGCTCGGGCCGGGCCGGTCCTGATTTTGTGCCAATGTCACTCATATATAAAACATTACATATCTATATATTAAATGACATAACATGTATATAAACTTATTTTATACATTATATAATATAAAATATTACATATAATATAAATTATGCATGTCATTGTATAATATTTATATATAAAATATATAATATAATGTAAAATAACATGTATACATATGTATAAATTATACACAAAATGTGTAAGTTTAAATATATGCGGATCGGGCCAGGCCTAGGCTGGGCTTGAAGTATTAAGCCCAAGCTCGACCCTAAAATTTGCGGGCCTCATATGGGCCTGGGCCCGGGCCCGGGCTGGGCCTGAACACAAAACCCAGGCCCAAGCCCGGAATTTTCGGGCCAGGTCGTGCTGGGCTGAAATGATCACCTTACCCACAACCCAATCACTAGGTCAAACGGGTCAATATTCGAACCGATCAAATCGAACGGTTCTTGATTGTCTGATGTGTCTTGACTAAACCAGATCCGGAATCCTAGCTGAGTGACCGTTGGAACGTTTCGACCAGCCAGGTCAACAATGAGTTGAAAACCTTGATTTCAGAGTCTATGTAGCAATGAACATGAATTGAAATCTATTCACTTTTCAATTGTTTAAGCACGAAAATAGGGGCACTGAAGCAACAAGACAAGTCAATACTTGGTACTCCAACTTATCAAAAACAAAAGATTGTAATGCCCACGGGAGATGTATGGCTGTAACTTATAACATCATCTACATCTCTACAAGTTGTAACATTAAGCATGAGTTGGTTCCAAATCTTATTTGAAGCTGTGGTTCTAGCACACATATGATTAGGGTGGCAATTTTTCACCCAACCCGCCCATTTACTTGGCAAGTTGTATGATCAACCCATCATCTAATCCGCCCATTTAAATGGGTTGGGTTGAGTTGTGGATAACCATTGGGTTAACCATTACAAACATAAGTATTATTTCCTTGGACCTTTTTTTTTTTATTTTTTTCATTTGAATTAAATAATTTAAAATTAATGTATTAATTTTCTATTAATTATTGACTAAATTTAGTTTTGTCTTGAATCGACACATTCCACCTAACATAAATCCAAATCAATTTGACCTGAGTTCGGACCAATTCAACGCGGCCTAACTCAACCCAGCATATACCGATACGGGTCGACCCGAATCCAAAATAGACCCCAGGCGGGATGGTTTGGTACCGCTTGCTCTGCCCGGTTTGGGTCGTCCGATCCAACCAGTACTCACACAGCATGATCCGACCTGGTACAAGCCAATCCGGATTGACTTAAATCTGAAACGGTTTCAGGCGGGATGGTTCGGTGCCCATGTGCCTTGCCTGGTCTGGACTGTCTGGCCTACTAATATCCACACAACCCAACCTAAATCCAGACCAATCTGATTTACTTATGTTGGCCCACTTTGGGTCAATCAGTTTGGTCCCAAACCCCTGCACAAACCTGATATGGTCTGGTCCAAGTCAACCCACCATTGACTGACTGAACCGGCCCGGTCCGATCGGACTGATCCAGATCTAAACGGTTCAACCACCCTTGATGTGGTTAGCTCGAAGATAGTCCAATTAGATAGTTCAAGTTAGTCTGACTAGATTGAACCTAAGTGGTTCGGTCAAACCCAAAATCCGAACATAATCAAATGGCTTCGCCGCTTGCGTAAAAATAACATGCATATAATGTGATTTGAACCTTCACCACTTATTTGTTAAGGAGAGTTAGTTATTTTTAAGTCCATAAAAATAAGATTAATAGGTTTGGGTGAGTTGGATTGGGTTAAAGCGGGTTTAGATTGAACCCAACGCCCAACCTACCAAATCCAACATAAGGTCAATATCGCAAGTTTTTTTATTGTTTTTTTTCAAATATAGCAGTTACTAATCCCAAGTCTCTGCTATGATCAGGAGAGAAAACAGCGCAAAAAGGAAGTGAAGGTTGGAGATTTTGAAAGGGTAAAATAGTAATTTTCGAATATTAAGCAAAATATTTGATTTCATATACATAGGGCATGTAACATTTCATAACAGAGAATATGTTTTAAGTCTAGTGGGGCCAGTTTTAGAGTATGTTAAAGGCCATTTGAAAATTTTAGGTTATATTTAAGCCAATTTCTGAATCTCACCAAGTCTCCTACAAATTGAACATGACGATGCCTAGAATCAAACAATTCTGGTCCCAACAGCTACGTCTGCCAATAGGTCAGGTTTGTCTAGAATCAGAACCGACCTAAGAAAGATTAAGGAACCTGAACCAAATCAGATCCAATAAAGCTGTAATTTTAGAGTCAAAACTGAACCAATGGTTCTAGGGACAACCAGATCTGATAACATATCAGAAACCAGAACTGAACTGACTCATCAGTATCAGATCCTCAGACCAGAACCGATCCAACCAGTTTGGGTCAATCATATCAGACCCGACCCATCGCAGCCTTAACAATGGTCAATTCAGCTGTGCATTGGAAACAACTCACCATACGCTGGGTCTTGGATCTAACTCTTCTCCGTATCTCTAAGCTATTCGGGTCACGTTAACCGGACACTGCATCTTTTGTTCATTGTTACATACTTAAATTCCCTGTTTACATAATATATGAACCGAATGTCTTCCATATCATTAACTCTATGTAGGCTGCCCTTATCTACACAATTCTGTTGTGTCTCCACCCATGTGATCTTCAGTATTTTACCTTGATCATTAGCATAAAGAACCAATCTTTTATGTCCCAAACTACTAATAGTCTTCATTCTTCGGAACCTCTATCATAGCCTTCGGTTCTGCTTGCTGACTGCTTGCAGCAACATATTTGTTTGCGGGAGAATATACCATGTTACCATTTGGAGCATACAACCCATATCCAAAAGCCGTTTTACCTGTGGCTTCAATGTAAGATCCATCTATGAATAGACGTCACCCATTTCCATACACTGATACCCTGTTCTTCATTGCTACAGGCAGAGAAAAGGATGTACTTCGTTTAATTTATCTCTTTTAATCTTGTTAAGGATAGAGAAGAGGCCTCACCATTTGCCCTTTACAAATTAAAAGAGAAATAAAATCGAAGTACAACATTTTACCTCTAAAAAATTGCAACCATGAAGAAATGGAGAAAAAAATTGGAAAACAGATGCTAGATCAAAACTGAAGTTGCAACAGCTACTGAATCAAAAATGAAGTTGCATGTGAATGAAAATATTGTAAGACGTTTCAAAAAGGGCCCGCATTGTAAAATCCAAAACACCTCCAGACAGCTTAAGGGTGCTAAAAAATATATGTTCCAAAATGAACTAAAGGGGGAATGGCAACAAGGTAGATGTAGAGAGAAGCACCAAAAATTTTTTCTTAGATTTGTCAGGGTACTTTCACTCGTCATCTTCATCCTCTTCATCATCTGCTCCAGCTGCCGAATTGAGAGCATGCAATCGCTCAATCAACTTAGACCTCCTTTCCTCGTAGGTCAGTTTCTTCAAATTATACCTGTAACACAAAGCAATACTTTTATCGAGCTGAATAAAATTATTAGAAACCTCAATCACTGTGTTTTCAACAACCTCTAAGGTGAGATTGAAAAGGAAGGGATGGGATGGGATGGGATGAGAAAGTGTGAAGTTTTCATTTTCTATCGTTTGGTTTATGAGAAAATTGTTGAGAGAAAACATGCCATAAATCAAAGTTGAAAATAAAACTATTTAGCTCCAAAAATCAATTGTCCCTCTAAAAAGTTTCGAACTCTCATTGAATCCATAATTTTTCACATAACTACGAACCATTGCTATCCATGAAATGGCATTGTGAGAAGGCACTTTAACCCAAGGTTTTTAAAACCGAACCGGACAACAAACCAGTCAGGTCCAGTTCCCGGGTCAAATGGTCTGCCTGTTTGAACTGAATGGACAGCCCGTTCTAGCAAAAAGAATAAAAACAAATTAAAAACGGCCAAACCGTTGGACGGTTCGAATGGTTCAGTCTCCTGGGTCAGTGGTTTGCTGACCAAAAAAAGGTTCTGGGGTAAAACGGAACACATCACCTGACCGGTTCCCGGTTTTCTGGTCCGACCATCCGATCTGGTCCGGTTTTGAAAACCATGCTTTAACCCACTTTGTCCTACAGTATATCATGATTCATAAATTCTTTTTCTTCCATAGTAACTTCAAGTGCCCATACGCTCCAAATTAGATGAATGGGATCACGACTGGTGAAATGGGTTTGGATGAGACTGTTCCAAGCAAAGGTGTTTGATAGGGAATTTGATCAAACATATGGTGGGTGATTGCAGTTTTTCAGGTTTGGAAGAGATTTAAAGGTGGGCTTCAACACTACTGGCTTGCCAATGTTGGAATTTGTTTATTGGCTTCTGGGCTTTGAAACAACATTGTATCTGTTATAATTTGATGGAAATCATTGTATTAGAATAACAGTAATACCCATGTAGTAGACGGGGGAGAGAACACAGAGTAAGAGATGGAGAAATGAAGAGAAGAAAAGAGCTCTGTTTTTTTGAGAAAAAAATAGGTTAGATCTATTAATCAAAGTAAAATGGTAGAAGGAAATCAACCGCTGGATAGAGAGAGAGAGGGAGCATTGGTTGTCGAAAACCATGGCAGCCAAGGCCCACGGTGATTGCACCATATATCTATTTGGGTTTTGGAGCTCAAAAAGTAAAGAGGAATTAAAAACTGTTTGAAAGGTTACAGGGAGACGACCATCTATCTGAAAAAGTCACCGGAAGCTTAAATGTTGCTATTGGGCAGAGGAAGTGGATAAGACAGACAACAAACTCTTTTAACAAGCAAGCCTGATACTCTTTCCCTTCATTTTCTCATTGGGATCACATTGTTTTGTGCGACCCTGAATCCCAGTTTTTGAGAAAGTGTGTCCCCCTAGTTTCCCGTCCCATTTCTGTGCGTCTCACAAAACAAACATGGGAAAGTGGAATATTTTAGGAATATTCCATTTTTCCCACCTCTTTCTAGCAAATCAAACAGAGCCTAAGCTCTACTGACTGAAGTATGACAGAAAATCCAAGTGTGTTTGTGTGAGTACATGTATCAGAAATAAGGGAAAAGGGGAAACAGAAATGAGGACTCTCCTACCTCTTGTGTTCTTTGGGGGGGTGCTTCTCAGACTTCGTGGTAGGGTCAGCACGAATAGCTGCATGGACCTTCCTGTATAACTCTTCTATGTTATCAGCATCAATCCCTTTCTTGATATACTCACTGAAGTGAGACTGGTATTTTTCTGGCTCATCTTCATTCAATGCCTGTCAATCAATTAGCAAACTCAGATGGAAAGCAATATTCCTTCTGAACTACAAAATAACCGGGTTCAATCCTATCCCTTTTATCCTAATACTCTAGCTAAAAGCCCTCTATGTGCCCTGTAATCTTTTTTCTCTAAAATTTGTTCTTGGGCCTCACCCTCATGTATGAAGCAACATGTCCACCATATATGTATTTGCGGTGAACCTCAGGATCCAGCTGCTTCTCCTCCTTTTTGAAGCCAGCAAACCTTTTGTCACTATGAGGAATGTCTAGTCCACCATCCAATGCTCCCTGAAATCAATGAGTGGAATATGAGATAAATGAAATCAATTGATCCTTCATCTATTCATCAAAACAGTAAAAATGGTTCGAGTTCCAAGTTCCTACCAAGATAAATGAAAACGAAAGCAATAAATTGCCCTCTGAAGGAAGAACAAGGTACATTAAAATTACTTCAGCTTGCAGGACAAAGTGATCAAACAACTTTTGTCTCTATCCACAACAATGTTCTCATGAAAGCTTCAAATGGAGCTTCATGTATGGCTTCAAATGGAGCTTCATGTATGGTTAGCACAGGCACCCCAAGGAAACTATGGAAAAATTATACTAAGAGAAAAAGGGTCTATGGAAAACTATGGCCTAATCCCCTTGACAAGGCCAGTTCTAAAAAACAACATTAGCAGTGTGTGCAGAAAAGCTGGGGACCTTCAGTAAAAATGGTTCGAGATCCAAGTTCCTAACAAGATAAATGAAAACGAAAGCAATAAATTGCCCTCTGAAGGAAGAACAAGGTACATTAAAATTACTTCAGCTTGCAGGACAAAGTGATCAAACAACTTTTGTCTCTATCCACAACAATGTTCTCATGAAAGCTTCAAATGAAGCTTCACGTATGGTTAGCACAGGCACCCCAAGGAAACTATGGAAAAATTATACTAAGAGAAAAAAGGTATATGGAAAACTATGGCCTAATCCCCTTGACAAGGCCAGTTCTATAAAACAACATTAGCAGTGTGTGCAGAAAAGCTGGGGACCTTCAGTATTACAAAACAGGATGCGAACGTCATAAGCCATTCTGATATGCTTACAGACTGCTGGTATCCACACCCGTAAAACCGGTCTATTACAAAATGACTGAGATTATGGTCACCAACCCCCAAAAAATCCAAATTTTACCATTCTTTAGATAATTAAGGCAATCTAGAGGTTCATATATTAATGGACATTGGTCATGCATTCTTCGAAAAGTCCTCCGTAGTTTCCTCAAGTCTGTTTCCTTTGTGCATTGAATAAAACTGATGATTGAAAGAACCAAGTAAACATAGGAAACACCCCCCCATAAAAATTGAAATGTATACCACATAGCTACTAGTCCATTTGACAACAAGATGTACAGTAAATGAAGAAATAAGAACAAAATACCAATAAACAATAAATAACTATGGTTTTTTACCTTAAGGGCACCAAAAACACGGTTTCCAGTAGTTGTTCTAACCAGACCAACATCAAGAAGAGCACGGAAAGGCCTCCTGCTCTCTGTGGGTTCTACAGAGTAATCCTCCCCAGTTGCCTAACAGAAAGCATGTGAGATCAAAGTTAAAAACTTTTAATGAAAGAGATCGAAGGCAAGAAAACAAACCATAATTAAGGTTAAATACCTCCACATTGCCTTGATATTCATCTTCCATTTCAAGCATCTTCAGTACTCGGCGAGCCAAGAGAAGTCCAGTACAATAGGCTGGGAATCATGTTAATTATTAGAATACCAACATCAAACTAAAGTAAAAAAAAAAAAAAAAAGAAATTACAGGGGAAAATACTTTCAATCGCAAAGAACATACCTGCTGCATAGTTAGTCAGACCTACTTCAAGACCATAGCGCGGCAACTCATGAGAATAAGCTGCTGCAAGGATCATATCACCAGCAATACTGGCAGATAATATTTGTGCAATAATATCTTTGTTAGTCTAGTAGCGGTGTTAAGATTGAAAACATAGAGAACAAGATACCATTTTTACTATAGACCCACATTAACTCAACCAAACTGGAAAAAAAACACTTGATAATTTGGTGATCCATATAAAAAGCCCACATTCTTATCAAACCCAAGTCTCTACAGCCACACCTTCTACATGGCATACAAGCCCATCACTTATCAACAACAAACAACCTACCATAAATCCCATATCTCAGTGAGGTCAAAACCAACTAAGGTGATAGAGCTTCTCAATTTCCATTGCCATGTAAAATTTTTCAGAGACAAAATCTCAAAGTTAGTTTGCAAATTAAACTGGAAAGTTGAGATTCCTCATTGTTCTGGATGACTGATAAACCATACAAGGATGGTGCTTGGTTCTGTGACCGTTTATTTGAAAAATGGCACCGGCCTATTGCAACATAGGCTGATAAGCATTTATTCCAAAAGGCTATTTGGTAAGACATTTATTAGATAAAAACGTTTGTCTTGGTTTGTGTGAGAGCCAAGCATTGGGGAAACACCATTTTTCATGATTCCCCCAACACCCGGCCATTTATTTACTATTCAGCTTATGTGGAGCCGAATAGCACCTAATGGCTCCTAGTTTTCAAACAACAGCAATAAGCATTTAATCTTATTTTTCAAGAAAAATTCCGTACAAAACGTTTCTTCAATAAATGGCCACAGTACCAAACAACCACAAGGAAACTATACGCCTCCAAAAGGTAAAGACATATCACACCACCCAGCATCTTGACTAGGCATTTTATAATAACAGTATTTTGTTTTGATAAATTTTATCATAACAGTCATTCTTGACTTAAGAACTAAAATAAACTAAAATAATCTAAAAATAATTATTTAAGCATAATAAACAAACAACTTTAAGGATACAAATCGTACAACAAAACGATATTTCGGTGTGTTGTACTTGTTCTTGTCTTGGTTGATTAGGCGAATCCTCGCCCTGTAGTCAGTCTTTCCCTCTGCATATCAAGGATATCAAATGCATGAGAGAGAAACTAGACAAATGCTAAATGCAATGAAGTGAACCATGGGGTCAAAACACAATACCTCTCCTTCTTTTGTATTTTACTTGAAAACGCTTGAAGTACGCCTTTGACTTCTGAGCTTTGACAAAGGCCTATAATGCACAGATAAATTGTTTTAAATGTTAGAAATGATGCAAATGTGATTACACACGGAAATATTTTGTGGGAAAGCATGCCAATACTCATGCAAATAAGGTTCAGAAATATGCACAATTTTCAGACTTAATACAACAGAAGCTACGAGATAAGGAGACCCTAAAATTAAAAATCAATCTGGCTGAGAAAGCAATTCCAATCTAACGTATATAACACAACTTGTAGTGGTCTAAAACCCTATATATCCCACAGATGATGAAACAAGCTGATGACCAAAGATATGTTCAGAAAAAACCAGATACCATGAAACGGGTATCATTCAGAGTAGCTCTAGAACATTGTGCTGTAAGATTCAACGTAGATGAGATGCAAAGAATTTGAGAGAACAAGCATATGCATTTCGCAAGGCAAAAGTCACCGGAAACAAAAAGTAACTCTACTATATCTAGTTCTGTAGTTCTCACCATTGCTGCTGTATTCGGCTCTCGGCCGTGAGTGAAGGAACGACGGTAGAGACTGACAGAGAGAAGGGTTTTGGAGCGACCCTCAAATATAAACCCTAGATTATAGAGAGGATAATCGAGGGCTACGATTTCTCTTCCCAAAATTCATTCATCAATAGAGAAATGACCAGGCCCGAAGCCTGGCCCGACCATCGGGCTAGATGTTTGATCCAAGCCCGGCTCTTATGTAAAGACCAAGCAAGGTCCAAGCCGAAGCCCGATTTTCTAGTTTGGACCCGTATTGGATAGTACATGAACATAAGAAATTTTGGCTTTTGACAATCTGAATTTTGCAAAACGTTCAACTTCAATTCCAAAGAATAAAAAAGGGTAAAAGACTTAAATCTCTGCATCCTCTCTGTTTTCAAATTGGACCTACCTCCCCAAATCTTTCCCCTTTGTTTAGTACTTCATCCGACCGAGATCGATTCCAGTCAGGGAAAGCCCGTGCCCATATCGTCCCAACTGCTTGCAACGTTCCATCAGAATATCTACCCATGAGACATGATAACTGTGCATTGAGAATATTTCCCTTATTATTCATTGGGAAATGTTATCAATACATGGTGGTGGTGTTCTGTGGGTATATGGATGTAGGTACAACTTGTAATAGCAGATCCCGAATTGTTTGAATGGGCGTTGCCATGATGGGAGCCAAATTCCATCCAGAACCGTTTGCATATATTATCACATTATCACATGGGTGTTAATTTTTTTAAAACCCAATTTTTCCTTTGTTGCCCTGCTATGAAACCAAAAACAATCAAGGGAGAATGACTGATCAGAATTTTGTAGCCCTATCGTACAGGGGGGATGAATCCTGACCGTGCAAATTCACCGACAGGATGCGGTAGGGGGGAGACTACTAGTAGACTATGGGGGGCTGTCATTCAGAATTCTGCATTGGATTGTAGAGTACTTAACCCAACAATCAATGCTTTCCTTTGCAATGTTGAGCTAGCATACGCCTGAGATACTTTCCTAGATGCTTTGTAAGATTCTAATGGACCATTTTTGAGACATGCTTCATCTCATACTGAAGAGCAATGGGCCCTGAGTTTGGCGGAGTCTATGAATTTTATCTGAGAATGCAGTTTTGTATCTTTGCAAATGTCTTTACATCTTATCCCCACAACCAGCAATCAATTTCTACGGCATGGGTTCCCACTTTATTTGCCCTTGGATCATTTCTAACATGCACTACTTTGTCAGCCTCCACATTGATATGATCTAAGGTGGCTTTGAAGATCTCTGCATCTGGTTTTTCATATCCAACTTCTGATGATATAATAATGGCATCAAACAAATCTGTAACATCAATGAGATCCTTCAATGGTATCCTTAAGCAAGCATCAAAATTGGAAACAATAGCTAATTTAACTCCAGCATCTCACAATAGGCTTATTGTTTCATAATCCCTCCTATTTGATCATCCATCTGAATGAATCTCCATGGAAGAGCATATTACCAATTTTGATAGCTTAACATTGTTTAAACATTCTACTCCTTGCAGGAGTACTCTTGTAGAGCATTTTGTCCATCGAGCTTAAACAATGGATTAGTGTTAAGAGCCTCAAAATTGACCAAGATCTTAACAAGTTCCTAGAAATTCAAAACCTAAGATAGAAGACATGGCTCTGAAGCTCGGGTTACTTCACTTGTTTGAACTTCAAATATAGAGCTTGGACGAAAAGAAAGAGGTGAATTATTTGTTTGCAGTTATAAAGTACCTCCTATTCATTTTTAGAGCTATCAGTCATCTTGATACATTTTCCATTACAGCTTCGATAGTTTTCTTTGAAAATTTAATAAATAATGAAGGGCAAAAAGTCTTTCCATCAATTTTGTCAAATATAATGGGATCTTATTTACACAATTTGAAATTTTAATAAATAATGAAGGGCAAAAAGTCTTTCCATCAATTTTGTCAAATATAACAGGATCTTATTTACACAAGAGGCAATTCAAATCCTGTGAGAAAGTAGAGGGGGTGTAGGAGTATTTATCTTAAAATTTAGGGGAGGTTTAAGTCTTTTACCATATATGAAAATGACATTTTGACCCCAGACTTTAGTGAAAAGAAACAGAGAACATCTTCCCATGAATAAAAATATATAAGTATAGAGATATTCCCAATGCATGGTTGGAAAGGGTTGCCAGAATGGTGTGAGCACAATTTTGTGAGGACTGAATCTACCCTCGACTCAGGCCACTCAAAGGCAAAAACAAAAAATATTTGAAATGACATGGACAAATCCATTAGACAATGAATAAAATAATAAAAGCACGCTTATGTAGCACTAGTAAAGTTTGAAAAGGGCACTTTAGACTCTAAAGTTTGAAAATGGGCTACTTTAGACCCTAATTAAAAAATCTATTAGTTAAAAATTAAATTTTATAACCTTGAAATAAATTACTTCAAGTATTTATTTCAGAAATTTTGTGAAGTGTGCATAAATTTCATCGACACAAATTTTGTGCATAAATTTGAAGCACAAAAAATATGAAGACAAATTCAGAATTTTATTGATTTTTTTTTGTAAAATGTAAGTAGGATACAATCTCTCTTTTTCTTATTTTTTAACGAAGAAAACCCTTTGATTCTCTTGTCTTGTACAAAATCCGAAGCCATGATATTAACTTGCAATTATGAGAAATAAGCAATGACCAGCTTTGTGTGAACAAAATTTCATCAAGATTAATCAACAATTAGAACATGAATGGTTGAAATGAATATCCTCAATTAATTATAGAAGGTTTCTTAGCTATAGCAATCTAATAGGAGATTTTTCAGTCATCTTGGCTATAGCAATCTAATAGGAGATTTTTCAGTTGTAGCAATTTGGTAAAACTTTTTTGTTACAACAACTTAAAGAACCAAATCCTTTAATTGATGTGACATGAAGCTGTAGTAATTTTGAAGTTTCAATAGTCAAGTTGTCACAACCTTCTTGTTCCTTCTTCTTGTAACAAGAAAAGCTAAAAACATTAAGGAAATTGAAGTAAAACTAAAAGAGAAAAAGGGTGGCTTGTGTGCCCAAACAACTTGGAGAAACCACAATTAATTGAAAATTAAAGCTAGTTTCTTGACCATAAGATTGCACTAGTGATTCTTCTTTCTTTTTTTTTCTTTGTGATTCATCAGCTTTTTCTCCTTTGTTCCCCTAATAAAAAGGTTCCTTCCTCTCACCCCATCTCCCCTTTTATAGTGAGTTGGCTTCATTTGAAGAGTCCACCCAACCCTACATTCAAAATCAATGTTTTCAATCGTTATTAGCCCAAATGATCGGACCATTCGGTCTAGAAACCATCCAGGCAATTGGTTTCATTTCATCCTTGAGTCGTTCTTCGGAAAAAAAAAAATTGTTGATTTGGTCAAAGAACCACTAACTTGGGTGGTTGAATTGTCAACCCATTTGACCCGAACAATGATTCATTGTTTAATAAGGAAACAAAATGTTGAAAGATGGAGAGGGACTGAGATCAAAGATCATTGAAATCACAGAGAGTGATTAGAGAGATGATAGAAGCAAGATTGGAGCGGAGAGATCTTAGATTTGAGCTCTGAAACAAGAGAGAGATACGAATGGATGTGTTGACTTGTCACTATATTTTTGTTGTTGCCATCGTCGCCGTCACTAGTGAATATTGAATCCTCCTCCTTCTTCCCTCCTTCCTTTCTTTGCTTTGTCTCCTTTCTTTCCTTTTTTTCCTTTATCTCTTTCCATTTTCTTTCTTTCTTTCCTTCTTTTCTTTCTTTCTTTCTTAGCTAATAGGCACCTATGTCTCAGCCTCTCTTCTCATACAAGAAAGACAACCACTTATCGTCGAAACATTGACCTGGAAATCATTGGCCATGGTGGTTCCATTTATGGGTCGATTCTTAAAACCTTATTCAAAATCATGTATGAAAGGAAATCTAATTTTGATAGTTATGATTCCCTCTAATTTAACAATAATGGAGGTGTCATTATATGTGATACTTGCCATTTAATTGGGGGACCCACAAGATTGGCTTGAGATTGAGAGATACCTTGTCCAATCCACTGAGATTCTCTTTTTTTAAATTTATATTGACATTTTTAAGTGATCTAGCGGGATCATGTTAATCAATATTTAAAACTAATTGGGAGAACCATGTGAAGAGGCCATTTAGCAAGGAATTGAGCCCACATACAAGTTGGACACTTTAGTGTGTTCAATTAAAGCTAATCTCCAACAAATCTCATAGCCAACCAAAGTTTTCTTTTAGTTGTCAATCACTTAGATACCAATTTACATTCACATGAGGCTCACTAGAATAATTTGGGAAAACTTCTCCAATTGAATGTTGAGATGCATTTTCCAATTATATCACTTGAATACATCGATTCAATGAGGGCCATTGGGAGCATGCCAGGTGGCAAAAACCCACCTCTCCATGCAAGGAAAGATCTCTCCTAATAGGCTCAGCAACCCCTTTTAATTTGCACATGTTGGGTCAATACTTAGTAATCCATTGCCAATAATTTTCTCTTCATATTGGTCCCATACAAGACACACTTGGGCCCTTCTTCCTTTATTATATATATACAAGGGTAGAACTAGGATTTTCTCTTGAGGGGGGCCAAAAACTAATAAACATGGATAGAGGACGAAAAGTTAGTAAACATGGATAGGGCCACCAAAATATAGGTGTGGGTTTAAGAGAGTATTGTGGGGATTTTCAAGGCATGGGGGGGCATGGGCCCCCTTTGCTACATTTGGCTCTGCTCATATTCAATACGCACAATGGAGTTTTTTTTAAGGGCTATACAATAGGGGTAGCCCATCCCCTAACCCATAACCCCATAGTGTTGAACATTTGATGATTCCCACAAGAGATTACCTATTTATATTCCATCATTTGGAGACATATGCAAAGTTGTAGACTTTATACATAGTCAGCATCTTTACAATTTGCCTTCTATCCTAAAGCCTCATAACATGCATGTTTGGTTATTTTGTTATTTTAATATAATTACCCTTTAAACCCTCGTTCATGTTCTTTTGATTTCCAGGATTCCTAGGTAAGTAATAGAATGACATTTTTTTATAAAATACTAATATAAAAATGGGCAAAATTGTCCAATTATGCTTTATAAAATTCCCCCCAGGTGGGAAAGTTACTTACCCACGTAGGGAATGGGTAAGTATTACTTGTGAAAGTGGAACTTATTTTACTATGGGGCCCATTAGTAAATGCAAAAAGAACATTGTAAAGTTGGACAATAGGAAAAAGATACCTATTGACCAACTTCCCCAAGTTTATTTACCGGTAAACGAACTGGACCTAAATAGTACACGGTTTGTGTTGGTGTGTTGGTTTTGTTTCTAAACAGCACATGAAGAAGGAAGAAGAAATATTACTATATCGATGAGGTCTATTTTGTCAATGTGGCAATTGTGAAAAGGCCAAGTCTTTGGACAAGGGGCATAAGACTTGTAGATGGATATGAAACCCTTATAACATTCCAAGTGTTCCATGATCTAGAGATCATGGCCCATCATCAGACGGATTTTGATCTTATAGATTAGTTATGACAAATCCAACTTGAAGAGAAGAAGTTAGCCATGTGATTTTGTTGTATCTAATTCGAAAAAATAAAACCTTCACATATAATGGCTAAACATATTATAATCATGCGATTATGATGAATTCTGGAATGATCCATGTCTTGGCTAAGATTTGTCTAATCGTGGATCATGATCCTAGAACCATGGGATATGGCAAGTTATGAGAGCCTTAGAAGCCTAGAACCATTTATGGGCCTACCCCCTCCATGCTCATGATTAATTATGTCCTCCTGAAAGTATTACTTCTAAAGCATTTTTTGACCAAATAAAATTCAAATATATTTTTTGTCATCCAAATAACCACAATTTGCACCAAATTAGTTGTAGTGGCAGATTGTATAGCCATAAAGTTTTATTTAATTATAAACTTACAATTGTTCATTTTTCTTCTCTTGGGGGAGAATTTGACAAGTGTTTCTTCCAAGAACTATAAAATAGAATACAACATGGGAAGTTAATATCCCTAAAGGAAGAGAAATGACCTTGTTTTTTGTTTTTATAGCTTTTAAACAAAATCTATAATTAATTGTCATGCAAAGCCATGCATTGCTTTGGAGCACCAAAATCAAGAGGTCATGACTCTTCTAGCTTAATTAAGAGCCTTGCACTTCAGGCCACCTCAAAATTTCACAAAATTTGCCTCTTTGGGATATTATTGTTCTTTTATTAGCTATCTTACATTAGTTACCTTTGAGTTTAAGAATGGTCACTCGGTGCTAAAAGCTCGGGCTAAGGTCTACATCCAATCTACCCCTCCCCAAGAATATATGTAGTAAGGACCAACATTGTGTAATGGCACTTACCTAAAACCATTCAAGTTATTTTGCTGTTTGGCACATTGTTATTAGACTTGACGAAATAAGTGTCCTTGATCCATAGTTGAAAATTGACTACCCCTATTGTTCGAAAATTGATTACTTTTATGGTTTAGCTAATTGACTAAGTGTACCCATATGGTTTAGCTAATTGACTAAGTATACCCTTATTGTTTGAAAATTAACTAACACTACCCCTACTATTTCTGACAATTGTCTAGCTCTACCCTTACCGTTAGTATCCATTAATATTTCGTCAAAACCCATATACGCATGACACCATGTGACTTTTAAATTTTTTAAAAACCCAATGTTACCCTCATCCCCTTCTTCCTCCAACCTCTCTCTATCTTCCTCTGACCGTCTCTGTCAACACTAGATTGCCGTTGGTTTCGACAGGAGAGATCGATGACAACAAAGTTCATGCCAATCTAGAATGGGATTTGACATGCGTTCGCACCAATCTCAAAATCCAACTACCAAAGCCTACTGATAGAAGAATGGAGGTTGTCCATTCAAATCTAATAGGTTCTCTAGATCATCCATATCTTTGGTTAGCAACTTTTCAAATTGTCCTCAACAAAGTAGAGGGTGAAGGGGGTGCTGGTGTTTAGTCGCCACATCGAGAGGAAGGGGACGATGAATAGTCCCATTTCACCGGCTATGGGATTTAGAGAGGACAAGCTAAAAAGGGCTTCAGAGAGACAATGGTGGTCATTGTTTCTGTTGCCTGCAATTTCTTCAACCTGCAAGTCACCTCCTTGTATTGTTTCTGATCTGAACCCAGATCAAAGATCGTTTTTCTCTTCAAGGCAGGTGGCTTGTGTAGTGGAGAAGGCAAGTTGCGGTTTCTTCAATTGTCGCTACAAGCTCTCTCTTCTCTCTATTCTACTCCTCTATTTGTCAATAGCGTTGGTTTCGGCAACATACCCAAAATGGCAGTTTTGGCAACATGCTCACTAAAAACATCGGAAATAGCAGCAACCATCGGTGGAGAACAGCGGCGAATCCCCCCTTCTCCTTTTTTTCCTATGTGTTTTGGTTGGATCAAACGACAAATCGAGCAATGGTGAATCTCCCCTTCTCCTTTTTATTACTTGTGTGCTTTGGCCAGACCAAGCGACGGATCTCCCCTATCCGTCTTGCTAAAGCTCTTCGAAAGCCGATAGATCCACCGCTGCTCTCCGTCGCATGGTCTGACCAAAACACACAACAAAGCAGTGGCAGATTTCTTGTGTGTTTTGCTGCTCTGACCGTGAACCCAACAATGATGGGGAAAAGGAGAGAAAAAGAGGGAGAGGCCGATGGGGAAAAGGAGAGAGAGAGAGAGAAATAAGGGTTGAGAGAGAAACATATCTAAAGGGTAAAATAGCCCTTTTATCATTTTGTTAACAAGAAATTAAGGGGTGTTAACAGTAAGGGAAGTATTAGTCAATTGTCAGAAATAGTAGGGGTAGCATTAGTCAATTTTCAAATAGTAAGGGTACACTTAGTTAATTTGCTATACCATAAGAGTAGTTTAAGAAATTTACCCATTTTATAATTTTAACTTATACCGACATTTAGAACTGCTAAAGTAGATGCCAATTTCATGATATGCTGGCGGTTTGCTTTTATTTGTAAAAGCATTTTGGAATCTTGGTATTTATAATCAAGGTTTTAAAAACTGACCCAGAAACAGAACCGCTCTAGCTACCAGTTTTCGGTCAGTGGTTCAACCATTTGGGTCAAACAGTTTGGATGGTTTGCATATTAGGGCAAATTTATATGAAATTTCAGATTTGAGAAAGGAGAAAGAAAAGAGAGATGTGGTTGAGAAAGCTAGAGGCTGAAAAAGAAAAAAAAAGGAGAGAAGGAGGGAAGAAGAAGGAAGAGGAGGAGGAGGATTCGATGCTCACTAGCGACGGTGAGGTGGTGGCAACAAATGCAAATCTGAGATCTGAGTTCTTGGATCTCAGATCTGAGATTTGAGTTCTCAGATCTCAGATCTAATATCGATTTTTCTAAAACACCTATAGTCTTCTTCTTCTTCTTCTTCTCTTTGTGCTAGATCTCAGATCTGAGTTCGTGTCTTAGACTGGATCTCAGATCTAAGTTCTTCTTCTCTTTGTGCTAGATCCCATATCTGAGTTCGTGCCTTGGATTGGATCTCAAATCTGAGTTCTTCTTCTCTTTGTGCTAGATCCCAGATCTAAGTTCGTGTCTCAGACTGGATCTCAGATCTGAGTTCTCCTCTCTGCAACTTTATATTGCGAACCGCTGGCCAGGTCAAATGAGTCAACAGTTTGACCGCCCGGGTCAGCGGTTTTATGACAAAGTCAATGGTTTTTTACCCAAGAACAGGTTAGGGGTGAAACGGAACCGGTTGCTTGGACAGTTTCCATGCTGAACGGTCCAACCGTTTGGGTCAATGACGGTTCAAAAACATTGTTTATAATACATTTTAGAAAAAAATTCTTATTTTCCCTGTGGTTTATGACTGTTGGTATAATAAAGCATAAGCCGCTAATTCTGACAAACCACCGACAATGCTTAATTTAATGGGCCAATTTCATGACACCTACACCAATGGTTTGTAAGGCTTTCTCGACAGTCATGATTTTCCCTGACAGTGGCTATGCCAAGAAAGAAAGACCATTGGTATACAATATATGTAAATACCAGTGATCATGTATTTTATGTCGGTGGCCATCACAAATTGCCAATAAAAACTTGTTTTTGTGTTTTGCAGTGCATGGTCTATAGAGCTGTTAAATAAAAGATTTTAGAAGTAGAAAGACAAGAAGGTTTTTGGCCATTTTGAGATTCCATGAACTTTCTAAGACATAGGTCTTTCTGGCTTCTATCTTTCATTACCAAATAAGGAAAGACCAAATTTTGGTTGTCTAAGCTTTGAAAAGCTCAAAAGACCACACAAAAAGACTTTGCAAATGCCTCCTTGTAAATTAGTATACTTGAGAGACAAAGTTATGGCCAGTACTCTTTTTATGGGCGCTAGTTACCTAATTTAAAGAATTTACAATGTATGACAGCTTGAGATTCAGCCTAGGTTTATTTAGGTAGGGGTGTCAATTGGATTGGATTTGGTCCAATCCGATCCCGTCCAATGTGAGTCCAATACAAATGGACCATGTCCAATCCAATGAATATTTTGGACCATTTTGGACCGGTCCAATTCAATGTCTAGATTGTCCAATCTGTTCAGATTTGTTTTAATTTAGACTAATTCTAACCCAAACTTGGTCCATTGAAAATCTATATTGGTTCAATCCAACCCAATCCAATATAAATTCATTATGGATAGACTAGGTCCAATCCAATAAATACTTTGGACCATTAAGTCAGGACTAGTTCAATTCAATATGTTTTGTTGGACCATCCAATCCGTCTAAAATGGTTTTGGTTTGGACGGGGTCCAATCTAAAACCGGTCCATTGACACCCCTATATTTAGGATTGTCAATGGATTGGGTTTGAATTGGACTGATCCAAATTTAATGGTATCCAATAGCTTTAATGGATTGAATTGACCACAAGGTTACCAAAATGATCTTTGCAATTGTTATATTTTCTTGTGAATTTTATGTGGGAGAATAAACCTTCTATTTTCTTGTGAATTTTATGTGGGAGAAGAAACCATCATTTGGTACTATGGTATAGGTTGTGCTACAGATTTAATCAAATTAGATTGACCTACTTGTGAGAATGCTCATGCTTGCCACAACTCAATTCTTCTTTCTAGTTTTTCCACTATTTTTATGTGCCTCTTTTTTAATTTTGCCTACCCAAAATTTTGTTCCATGGTACTTGTTCTGATTCAAGACATTTATTTTTAGCAGTTTGCTTAGTTAGGAACTTTCCAATTCTAGGGACATCCTTGCTAAAGAAAATTCCTGCTTTGTTACCCATAACAGAAAAAAATATTATAAATGTTCCAAAAACACAAGAGAAGAATTTCCTTACCATCACCCATCATCATGCTGAATTTGTTAAAGAATGTAAGGATACTCATGAAATACATTTGTTAGTAGTAAAAGAAGAAGATGTTAATGATGAAAATAAAATTCCAGCTGAAGTACAGGGACTACTGGATGAATTCAATGATGTAGTTCTAGAAGAGTTACTAAATGAACCCCCTCCCATGAGAGATATACAACACCATATTGATTTTGTTCCAGGTGCTAGTCTACCTAACCTCCCACATTACAGGATGAGTCATAAGGAGAATGAAATCTTACGGGAAAAGGTAGAAGAATTATTGAAAAAGGGACACATTCAAATCAGCATGAGCCCTTGTGCAGTATCTGCCTTACTTACACCTAAGAAGGATGACAGTTGGAGAATGTGTGTCGACAACAGGGCCATTAACAAGATTACTATTGGGTACGAATTTCTCATTCCTAGGTTGGACGACATGCTGGACCAACGGAGCGGACCTGTAGTTTTCTCAAAAATAGATCTCAAGAGTGGATATCATCAAATCAGGATCCGTCTCGGAGATGAATGAAAGACAGTCTTCAAGACTAGAGATGGCTTGTTCGAGTGGTTAGTCATGCCCTTTGGACTAACCAATGCACCTACCACTTTCATGAGGTTGATGAACCAGGTATTGCGTCCCTTCATTGGTAAATTTGTGGTAGTCTATTTTGATGATATTTTGATATACAACAAATCTATCACTGAGCATGTGAGACATATTAGGGAGGTCCTGAAAACATTGAGGGAAAATAAATTATATGCTAATTTGAAGAAATGCATCTTTATGAATGACAATTTATTATTCCTGTGATTTATTATAAGCAAGGATGGTGTGAAAGTAGATGAAGAAAAAGTGAAAGCCATTAGGGAGTGGCTCCCATCCACTGTCACAGATGTCAGGCGATTTCATGGATTGGCAACCTTCTATAGGCGTTTTATTAAGAATTTTAGTAGTATCATGGCTCCCATTACTGAATGTTTGAAAAATGGTAAATTTCAATGGGGAGAAGAACAAGAGCAAAGTTTTGCTCTCATAAAAGAAAAATTATGTACTGTTCCTGTTCTCATAAAAAAATATAGTTTATTCTTCTTCTTCTTGTTCTTCTTCTTCTTCAATAATAACAATAATAATAATAGGATGACTATAAATAATATGTTATAGCTTAACCAAATTCGAAACTATCTCGAATTGTCTCCCTTTCCTAAACCTAGAGCATCCAAATGCTAAAGTAAGCAAGTGGAAATGATAGGATAACTATCAACTTCCTCATCCACTCAAAACCCCACCCACCCACACCCACACCCACACCCACAATCACATAGAAAGTGGTTTATCAATCAAGGAGGCATTAGGTTCTAATTACAGCCCAGGAAATCCACCATCTCTTTGTGCAATGGAAAATCCTTATCAGTTTTGACATTATTAAAAGAGTGTTGATACGGAAGGGACTTAGGTAGGCAGGCATTAGACAACAATGAAAATGCTCAAAATTTGTTGAAAATCAGGGAGCCACAGTGAAAACTTGGGGACAAAGCAACAGTTTTGGTGAAAATCAGGGAGGATAATAGGGCAACAGTTTTGGTCGGACTGGAAGTCGTAGGTCGGCTTAAGGGGTTCCAAACGAAGAAGGGTTTATACTATAACAACAGCAATAAGAGATGAAGAGGGGAAATGGGGTTGTACCTGTCTTGTTAGCAAGTTTTCAAACCCCCGATCCTAGTAAGTTACCCTCGATGGTATACTTACAAAAAGGAGAGAAAGATTAGTCTGTGGGAAGAAGAAGAGGAAGAGAAGATTAGGCAGGTCGACAATGGTGGAGCTGAGAGTTAGGCTTGAAACTTCTAAAAGTTTTTATCAAAGGATTTGAATTTTCTCACAAGTGTATACATTGTGCCACACGTTTGAAGAAGACAGAAGATCACAAAAGTTTCATTTCAAGTTTCCCGAAAAATTCCAAATTCGGGCTTTTCTTGTCTTTTGCGGACTACATCTTTTTTCGAATAAATCTATCATTTATCAAACAGAAAAAGCTCAAAATTCGAACTTCTGACCTTATAAACAGCCGGAAGCCCGTGCGAAGCCCTTAGTCAATAAAACATAACAAATACACAAGTCACAATAATGTTATTTCCATCGACTTTGAAGTCAATGAAACATGACAAATACACAATATACAATAATGTCATTATAACCGTGCGTAAGACCACAAAATGTCATTACCGTGGCCCCCCAGTGCAATTTTCGGTGGAGAGATGGAGCTGAAGTGCGGTCAACACCACAAAACTTGTTTGAATATTATTAATGCTATTACAATTCTGTACGTGCTTCTACGGTTCGAATTTAATTTAATTCGTTCATATTCCAACTCCCTGTCCAATCCAATTCATGTACTATGAAATGGTATTCTATATTTTTGCATATTAATTACAGTCCAATCATCAGACAATACATGTATTAATTTTCTTGATCACTTTTTTTTTTTTTCCTTTTTGATTCGTGCTACTGAATCAAACAAAGTTTTGAGTTGGATCAATTAGGTCATGGGCTCATGGTCTCTTAAGGGTGTCATCAATGAATTAAAGACTGTTCACTTGTCACCACTAGAATTTTAGGCTATGTTTGATTTAAAGAAAAAAAAAAGAAAAAGAAAGAGAAATACAGAAAAACATATACAAGATTTAAAAAGATATTCTTTTCTTTCCTTTCCTTTTCTTTCTCTATTTTTTTCTTCAAACCAAACATAAACTTAAGGTGTATGACATCTAATTAGCATAGCATCTAATTGGGTCAGGTGAAAGTAGTAATGCATTCGTTGGCCATTGGATCCCGGCTATACAATAGATGTGGGATTAAATTTACAGCTTGATTGGACCACTGAAAATAAGTTCAATAGTGCATTCAAACAAGTAACCTCTTTGGTTGTACACCGTCCAAATACAAGCATGCCAATACACAAAAAAGAGATGGTTTAGCTTGAGAAATGGAGATAAAAGACACCCTTGTGCCTTGTTCACTTGTTTCAGGTTCTCCATTCATAAGGATAGCAACTATACAATTCTCGATGTGTGTACAAAATGATTGTGAGAAACCAGCGAGAGAAGTGTCCAGAAGTAGAAAGTCTCATTCTACTCGATAATAAGCTTTTGATTGATCAGGTTACAGTAATAAGAATTGAAAATGTTTCCTTCGTTTTTTTCATAGAAACAACGTACAACCTTTTGGGTAATAATGTTGTATATAATTTGGGGATCCAATGAAAAGACATTCTGGATTGGACCAATAATCTTAGATAGCAACAACTTCATTTGATTGACAATTATTTTAACAATCACTTTGTATGAAACATTGAGAAGACTAATGGGCCTTGTAGTGCTTCAGCAACAGGCAAATTTAGGTATTAGGAAAATATGAACATGATTGAATTCAGCATTTTGTTTTGGATTGTGAAAATAATATTGAATCAGTTGAATTAGTTACACCCCTACAAAAGGCCAGCCTTTTCGGGACAGCTGCTTGCACCCCATCTGGCCCGGGTGCATTATATGGGCCAATACAGACGAATAGGGAAGCCCTCACTTCATCTGCATTTGGAATGCTACAAAGTGCGCCATTCTTTTCCATAGTAGTCACCGATGGTAACCCAAGTCCAAAATTGATCATGTCATTACTTTTCGTATTTACTCAGAATTGGCTCTTGAAGTCTTTTTTGATGTTGATTGGGTTAGTTGCCCTATTGATTGTCGCTCCCAATGGAGTTTCTGTGTTTACCTGGCTCGTAATCTGATTTCATGGAGTTTTCATAAATAGTCTATGGTTTCTATCTCCAGAACAAAATCTGAGTACCGTAGTCTTGTCTCTATTGCCGCTGAAATTCTTTGGCTCTAGATGTTACTCATGGATCTTGGTTTGAAGCTCCCTCACCCACATGTTATCTGGTGCGACAATTTGAGTGCCAAGTTTTTCTCCTCCAATCCTATCCACCATTCTTGCACCAAGCACATAGAATTGGATGTTCACTTTATACGGGAAAAAGTTATGGTCGGCCTTCTACTAATCAATCACATTCTCAGCCATGATCAGATTGCAGGCATTCTTACCAAACCACTGCCATCAACAAGGTTTGATGACCTTACATCCAAGCTTACCGTCTTTGACAGACCGCTAAGCTTGTGGGGAGATGTTAGGGTATCTCAATAGTTATGATAAATTTGTAACTGGGATGGTTATCTCTGATAGCTATCCTAGATAACTAACCATGGTTATCTAGGATAGTTATCCTAGATAACTAATCACCTTATCTCATTATCATGTAATTTCCTAAATAAACTCTAACTTTGTAATTGTTATCTTTTATACATAATTATCCTCTTGTAGCTTCTCTATTTAAATGATTCAAGAGACCGGTCATTTTGGACTGAGTCATTCCATTCTCATTGTTCTAGTATTGCTCTTATACAGGGTAAAATTGAATCCAATCTTCTGACATTGTTCATGTTAGATCCGATCCAATTGGATTTGATAGGACTCGATTTGAATTTGAATCCTATCAGTAAGTTGGATATTTGGATTTGATCCGATCCTACCAGGCTAGCTACAAGTATACAAAGAGGGGTAAAGTAGAAAAAAGAATGAAAACAAAGAAAAGGTTATCCAGATAACCAACTCCATACATGTGTCACAGCAAAGACCTATATAGGGGTATCTAAATATAGTTTCTTCCACATTTCAGTGGTATCTAAATATAGTTTCTTCCACATTTCAGTGGTGTAGGCTTATAAACCTGGCTAATTTGTAATCCAATTGGCAAAATTGAAGTCAAAATGACATTCCAAGGTACTATTAGGTTTTATATTTAATATTCACTAGTTCAGTTTTTTACTTACAAGCAACTGTTTTAGCCATTTGATTGTATCATTCTAAACAGCTTTTACCGAAAGAGAAGGCCAAGAACCAGATTAAAGCCAAAATCACTTGAAAGAGTTTCTGTATAGCTAGCTTATCACTTCTTACTTGTGAACAACCCCAGTAAATTGTCCTCTCTTGGAAGGATATATTAAATCATGCTACAAGAATCTAATATATGCTAAACAATAATCAAAGTAATGTGAAAAAGCAATATGTGAGAAATAGATCAGAGGATGTACTATTGGTAAATATGATGCACACTACTTGGGGTCAGAACCAACATCTGATATGTACCACCTGCAAAATCTTTCCTTCAGAGAGTTCGATCAAGGTAGAAGTCCCTCTCCGAAGGAAATGGAGAGCTGGGCCTCCTGTTTGTGGGGGAGGCCGGATAAGTTGCAAGCAAGGCAAATGCAGGGGAACAAAATGCTCATAATCTTTCCTTCGAAGATTGAAGCGATCGGAGTGCTACACTCTGGTAAGACCTTATTCAACGGATCCTACATAACCTTGTCCAAATGAAGCTCTGCAGGGTGCAGTGAAAGTCGAGAGTTCGGCTACGGGCATTGGTGGATCAGAGTGTTTGGGGTTCCCCTGTACTCTTTGGTGTCCATCAGTCTTTAAAGAAATAGAGGATGCTGCCGGAGGTTTCATCGAGGTGGACCCAGACAACCTATCCTGGAACAAGATCGACTCGCAACGAATCGCCATTTTGGAGTAGGTCCGTGAGAGCTATTCCAAAATTCCTGGTACTGGATGTTCTGGGTACCAGCTACTTGCTGCGGCTAGCAGTAGAAGATGGTTTTGGCGAAATAGAATTCTGGCGCTCTGTTCCAAACAACTCGAATCGCAGTTGGCCCATGCATTACAACTTCGATGGACCATCCTTGTGGAGAAACAATAATCATGCAAGTTAATTATTCATGAAGATGACTTCATTGAGGCATGTCTTGTTATGATTCGCTATGGGCAGACCCCTAATACAGTTGATCCCTGTTAACCCGTCTTCTATGCATCTGCCATGCCATTTGCTGCTGATCTTTGTACCATGTGAAAATAGTTCTTAATTTCCTTGCTAGACATCTTACTTAGCTCGAGGTGTGTCTATAGCACCATGACCCCATGCTGTTATGTATAAAAAAGCCTTCACTCCCAGAATAAATCAGATTTACAAGATGTTGGTCTCATTGGATAGATAACTGAATAACATATCTGATGACTGACACCAAAATCAGGTAAAATGGACAAGTTTTGACCCCTGAAGATTAGATAGAAAGAAAAATGGCACCAGTAGTTAGCAGAGAACCCATTTAAGTCTAGGGGTGCAACTCGGAAAATTTGATATCTTAGTTTAGATTTTATGAAATTAAGTTGAAACGGCCAATACACTTTTAGATTGGAAAAACTTCCGTTTTTCCTCCATTTTACTTCATCATGATGGCTGATCAACCTATTTCACCCTTATTATTATTTGAGTTTATTCTGCAAATGGAAAAATCATCTCTATTTTGCTAAGTATTTTTCATCATTCTCTTTTCTCCTTCTCATTTCTCTTTTTTATATATTTTCATGCTAGTATTTTTTTTTTTTTTACTTTTAGGTAAATCAATCCAACAAATCAATCTTACCACGTTAGTTATTATGCTAGACATCAACATAATCATACTAATGTAATGAAACGATCAAAGGGGAAATCTAATAGGATTCAGGACTCACTAACTACCAACGAAGAAGATGAAGGGAAATGGGGGATATGATGAGAAAAAAAAGACGAGGGAAAATGGAGAGAACGACAGAGGGTGCTTGCTCCAACGAACAAAGATTGGTGGTGCTTGCTTGAAATTTCCTCCTCAAACACAAAGGGATTCCCCTTCTCAAACGAATTGAACTATGAAAATTTTCCTCTTCGTAGAATAAAAGCTCTGCTAGCTACCTTGCACAAACCCTAACATATGCCATTTTTCTTTCTCGTCCTCTCTTCGAAGAATAAAATCTCTGCTAGGTACCGTGCACGGACCCTAACTATGCAATTTTTCTTGCCTAAATATCTTTTATTTAGAGAGTCCTCAAGAAAGAAATAAGGCAGGAGTGTGTGACATAGTTGAACAGGGCAAGGTATATTAGGAGCAAGGTTTTGGTGGGGGAGGTTATAAACATTTTGGCTATAATCTCTATTGTTACATATTGAATTTATTCTCCTTTTACGCTTGCATACAAAGTCTATAAGCTGAACTATGTAAATCTCTGTGTTTCTTGACTTGCTCTATCTTATGTTTCTTTCATTTGTTTTTCTCCTTTGCCAATCTTTTTTTTTTTATGTTTGGTTCCTGGGTTCTCCATGACTTGGCTCATCTACTCTAATCTTTTTTTTTAGGGCCAGGTGTTGAATGAGATGTAATATTTTGATTGAAGAATGCAAATTTGCTTTCGGGTTTTAAAAATCAAATAAAAAACCACCCTCCCTTTGGATTCAAATAGGGGCATATAACTGATAAGAATTTGAAATATTCAATGGTTCAATATTCGAAGGATGTGTAAAGAGAGGGCGGTGATACCTTGCAAAAGTATATTATTAAGCGAAAGCTAAATAATAGAAATGGTCATTTACTAAAATACCCCATATAGTTTCATGGATTTACTAAAATCTACTCTATAGTTAGCATTTTACTAAAACACCACTTATATTTTGCAATAGATTTAATCAATCTTCCATTAGATGATAGTGGAAAATGATAATGTTGACCCTAATGTTCATTTAAATAAATTTAATCAAAAGAAAATAAAAATAAAAATACCATTTTTGCCCTTAATAAGACACGGGCAACCACTCTATTGTCTATAATTGGTCAATTTTGTTTTATGTACAAAAAAGTGTTAAGGGTATTTTTGGAATAAAAAATCATGGGCCTAATGGCAAAACAAACACTCCTTAATGAATGGTTGATTAAGTAAATAAGTTGTAAAATATATGAGATATTTTAGTAAAATGAAAACTATAAGGTAGGTTTAAGTAAATATGTAAAACTATAAGATGTGTTCTAGTAAATGACCCTAATAGAAACACATAAGAGTATACAATTGTTTTATGTTTTCAGATTTTTAAATAATTAATAAATATTCATATTTTATATACTACTTTTAATAATTTTTTTGTAATAAAAAAATAACAACAATTAATTTCAGTTAGGTTTATTCATCAAACTAATGAAACCGACCAATCCGATCAACTCGACCTAAGTTGGTTGATTTTCTAGTAGTTTGGGTTGGCTTTGGTTAAAAAATTTCCCAATTTGACCAAGTTGGATTGGTTTCACTTTGGCCATTTGTAAACCAACCAAAATTGAACGACCTAACCATGGATTTATATTAATATTTTATATTTTAAATATAATTTTTAATATGGAAAAGTTGGAAATTTCTCATATTTCTTAGTCTAAAATGTTTTATATCATAAATCTAATTTTAAATTTATTTTTTAATAATTGTACTATAACTTTTAAAATTAAATTAAATTATTAAGTTCAAATATTTTGAATCGATTGACCAAACCACAAAATGTCAGTTGGTTTTAGCTTACCAACTCCCCAACTTGATCGTGTCAATTTGGTAGGCCAAATAGCCTACGACTGAACCGAAACAACTCATGAATACTCATAATTTCAGCTAAATTAATAGTCTCATCTGTGATAAATAACAATAGTTTAATCTCCAATAATTATTGAAAATTTATAGTGAAAATACATAATTAATGAAAATATATTGATAATAAAAAATACAATAATTACAAAATAAAATAAGTACTAAAAATATATTAAATTAGTTAATAAATAATATAATCTCAAATAATAGTTTAATCTCTAATTAATATTAATCAATAAGTTATAACAAAAATGCAATAGGTACAATAAATTAAATTTAAAAATTTCAATAATAGTAGTTTAATCTCTGATAATTATTGAAAGTTTTCTATTAAACCATTACATGCTTCTCTGAAAGATAAAAAGTCATCGGCATCTGAAAATCCAAACTTCTATTTTTTATTTTTTATTTTTTTATATGAAACGGGAGGAGCCATACAAGTTGTCTGTGAATAATGCCGGTGGTTATCTTCTAAATAATGCCGCCATGCCGGTGGAAAATAAAGAGTTTCTGTGTTTTGAACCGGAATCTGTTGTCTTTGCTCCGATTTTTTTAAACAAACTTTATACAAGTTGTTACACCAAGCCCAAAATATTTGCTCTCTCCAAGTCTTAATGACCACATGCTACTTCAAAAGATAGAAAGCCATGCTACTTTAAACAAACTTTAGTTTTGAATTGCAATATGCTGTCTTTGCTCCAATTTATTAATTAAGAAAACTTTATACAAAATTGATGGGAAGATATTAAAGGGCTGGATTGTGCTTTGGATTCTCCATCTTGTGACTCAAATCTGCATTTTAAGTTTCAGTTACGCAGAACAAATCTATATATCTGCTGTCTTTGCTCACATTATTGCATATGCCAAGGTTTTCAAGATAAACAATCATCAGGACCTTGAGGTGTTAGAGTTAGAATGGGATAGCACCATTAGAGTTGGGCAAAAAGAAACAGATGTGGCTCACCAAGCAATTCAATGTCTTCAACCACCTCATACTAATTTGAGGAAACTGAGGATCAAGGGGTATCATGGTGAAAGGTTCCCTGGTTGGATGGTAGAGATGTCCAATCTAACTAAGCTAGTACTCAACAGATGTAGATGTAAGGTAATTCCATTTCACCCTCTTGGAAAGCTACCCTTTCTCTGGGTACTGAGTATAAATGGACTGGATAATGGGAAGGAGGAGAATGGTCCTCAGCCTCAGCCTTAGCCTCAAGTGTGAATAAAACAAACATGGACCAAGTGGAAGATGATGATCATGGCCAAGAAGAATCATCTACTTCTGTAAAACCGCGTCAATTAATGTTTCCTTCTCTACGGTGGTTTTCTATAGAAGACTGTCCCAAGCTAAGGGCATTGACAATTTCCTATCCCCTTACTTCCTTGCAGAGTTTATCCATAAAAAATTGTGAAGGGCTGGAATCCTTACCTGAACAGATGCACAGCTTTTAATTTCATTGAAAAGCAAGGGGCTTTTAATTTCTTCTTCTAGAACGAATCAATGAGAATAACATGTCTTGTGTCTTGGTAGGCTTCGTGGATAATAAGTAGTAAATTCATAGTTTTTAATTACTAAATTAATTATTCTATTATTCATATTTTTATTTCTATAAATTTTGTGAAATAAAAATCATTTTTTGAAATAAATGTGGACTAGTTGAATTTGATAGATTCAATTTAATATTATGTTCATCAATACTTTTGTTTATAATAAAAATTGTAAATAATAAATATTTTTTACTTCTTAATGTAAATTAAAATATTAGTTAATAATTTATAAAAATATATAAAAATTTTAAGATTTATAGCACATGTGAATTTATAAATTTTAAGTAGTAAAATAACTATTCTATAATTAATATTCTATTTGTATAAATATTTTGATATTAAAAATTATCTTTTTATATAATTGTAGATTTGATAGATTATTTATTCTTTAGTTTATAAAATAATATTTTTAATATTATTTTTGAATTTTTAGTTAGAGTTTGTTAAATATAAATATTTGTTTTTTGTTTAAATTGCATATGAACACAAAAGTTAATAAAATCATTTGTATATCACTTATAATCACAGAATTGCATTTGGCTTGGTGTCTTTAAATGGAAGGAGAATGTTAACGCCCTATGTGGACTCGAGTTTGAGTCTCCTTAAATGCATCTTTGTTGTGAAGCTTGGTGAAATCGTCGACCCAACACATCCTGACCTTAATGGGTACCTCGACTCAACGCACCCAAACCCTTTTTCACTGACCTTAATGGGTTGCTCGACCCATATTGACCCACCAATAGAATGGGTGGGTATGGGTGGGTCAAATGGGTTGGGGTCAAGATTGCCAACCCTATGTGCAAGTTCTTACCATGGGTGACTGTTGGGGTTTTTGATGCTACTGGTAGTTCAGGGTTGGAGACACATCAACTTCATTCTTGGGAAATCTATTGGACTTTGGAGGTAAAGGAGTATATTTCCACTACTTCAGAGGCTGTAGTGGAAAAGAAAACAGATAAGACAAGATTTCTCATTGCATTGCTAGTTGGTGTTGGTGGTTTGATGGGCTTATTGGGCATGATATGGTTAATTATCATGTATATGAAGAGGAAGAGGGATTTGGTTAAAATACCATTTTAATCTAATTGTGGATATGGGAATTTCAAAAAGCAGTTACATATTGGGTCCGCTTGGATTGAATACTAAAATGATTGTTATACAACCCGACTCACCCTCCATTCCGAAGACCTAGACACCCAGTCCGCTTCCTGCATTATCATTGGATTAGACCTTGGACTCAGATTGGATTAGATTGGATTGGACCAAATCTAGTCCAATTGACACCCCTAGATGCAGCAGTAGGGAGTCAATTGTTCTAAAGTTCACCGGTTTAGACTGGGTCTGCTTGGATTAAATACTAAAATGATTGTTATACAACCTGATTCACCCTCCATTCCAAAGACGCAAACACCCAGCCCGCTTCTTGCATTATCATTGGATTGGACCTTGGACTCACATTGGATTGGATTGGACCAAATCTAGTGCAATTGACACCCCTAGATGCAGTGGTAGGGAGTCAATTGTTCTAAAGTTCATTGATTTACTATTTCTTGTAATACATGCAACACCCCCTCAAACCTAAATATATATATATATATATATATATATATATATATATATATATATATATATATATATATAGGAATGATTTTAGGTCAAAGCCTCCCCTAGTCAGACATGTGGCTCTCCTCCATTCAGACACCTGTACTGTTATACATAGAATATTAAGTTAGGAGAGATTTTATTCAGTTTCCTACTTAGAGACGTGACCATACAATATGTAAGTCATGTACCTATTTTTCAGCAAACCAAAACCTCTCATTCATTTCAGTTGGAAGGCTATTGATAATAAATCTAATTGAAGGTTATAGTAAAGAGAAGAGAAGAGAAGAGAAGAGAAGAAGGAAGGAAGAAGAAGTGTTGAGGCTCTTGGCGGCGGAAATTTCATTATAATATATAGGGCGAAAAAATAAGAAGGGAAATGACCCTTGTGCCCCTACTAAGTGATACTACAATAATAGATTAAAATGAAAATGATATAATTAGCCAAACAGACCCTAATAAACATAATCAATTATTTTAACACCTTCAACACTCCCCCTCAATTTGGAGCATAGATGTCAATCATGCCCAATTTGTCACACAAATCATTACTTTGCACATGATGAAAGCCTTTGGCGAAGATGTCTGCAAGTTATTCTTCTGAGCTGACATATAGGGTACACACTTCAATGTGTTTCATCCTATCATGGAGGACTGGATTAGCTGCAATGTTGATAGCTGCCTTATTATCACAATGAAGTGACATAGGGTTGCTAACTGTAAAACCCAGTTCTCCTAACAGACCTAGCCACCACACTTTTCTTCTTATTTCTCCATGTGAATAGGTTTTCCCCTACAAAGGCACAATATCCACTGGTACACTTCCGGTCATCAACTGCCCCTACCCAATCAGCATCAGTATATACCTCCACTGTTAAATGTCCAGGTTTTTGGAATAGTAAACCAGCTCCAATAAACCTCTTGAGGTATCTGAGGATCCTCTCTGCAGCTTCAAGGTGACTTGTCTTAAGATTGTGCATGAATTGACTAAGGACACCCACTGCATAAGCAATATCAAGCTTAGTCATAGACAAATACAAGAGTCTCCCTACAAGTTTCTGAAACTTTTTCACGTCTTTTAAGAACTTTCCTTGATTGTCTCATAGATGATGGTTAGATTCAATCGGTGAGTCAATTGGTCTCACCCCTATCTTGCTTGTATCGTTTGGTAGATCTAGTACATATTTCTGTTGGGAAATAAAAATGCCCTTGTGAGAACGGGCAACTTCAATTCCAAGAAAATAATGTAAGGGGCCTAAATCTTTCACCTCAAATTGAGTGGCTAAGAACTTTTATAGTCTATGTATTTCAACCTCCCAATCTCCTGTGATCATTATGTCATCAACATACACAATTAGAGATGCAATTTTCCCTTCGCCTTTCTTTACAAATAGTGTATGACTGGCTGACATTGCTTGAACCCCATCTGCTACACTGCTGAGTGGAACTTATTAAACCAAGCCCAAGGAGATTGTTTCAGCCCATATAAAGATTTTTTTAACTTGCATACTTTTTGTTCATTGCCTTTAGCACAAAAACCTGGAGGTTGGTTCATGTACACTTCCACTTCTAAGTCACCATTCAAAAAAGAATTTTTGATGTCCAATTGGTGAAGTTCCTAGTCAAGATTTGCCGCTAGTGAAAGGGGAATTCTGATAGAGTTCATCTTGGCTATTAGGGCAAAAGTCTCTGCATAGTCCACTCCATATACTTGTGTAAAACCTTTTGCCACCAGTCTGATCTTGTACCTTTCAATAGTTCCATTAGCCTTGTGTTTCACTATAAACACCCACTTGCACCCCATTAGTTCATTTCCTTCAAGAAGATCCACCAACTCCCAAGTGCCATTTTTGTATAATGCATTAATCTCTTATTTCATTGCATCTATCCATTCAGGTTTGGATAAAGCTTATTCCACATTCTTAGAAATGGGGATACTATCAACAGAGGAGAGGACTGCACGATATGAAGATGAAATATGATTATAAGACACAAAGCGAGAGATAGAATGGTTAGTGGTACAAGATCTAACACCCTTTCTCTGAGCAATAAGAACATCAAGATCATTAGTGACAGGAGAATTAACATTGAGAGAAGCAGGCATATCAATAGAAGCAAGTGTATTTGGTTGATGAGAAGGATTAACCTTCGGTGAAGCCAATGATGTTGGTTGCATAGTGTCAAGTTCCATGGCTCTTGAACTCTGTTGGCTTTTGTGGCGGCTAAGAAAGACGCGGAATGGAGGAGGGTTAGGTAGAGGAGGTAATTGAGTATGAGCATGTTTTTCCTCAACCCTACTCTCCCCCTAAGGAAAAACCGAGAAGAAAGGTTGATTCTCAAAGAATGACACATCTATTGAGACATAGTACTTACGAGAGACGAGATCATAGCAATGGTACCCCTTTTGAAATAGAGGGTAACCAAGGAAGACATAAGGAATAGCACGAGGATCAAGTTTACCCCGAATAGGTGACAAGTTATGAACAAAGCAACGACACCCCAAAACATGCATTAGAATGGGGACAACGGAGCTGTAGTAAACAAAAACTGATGTGGGGCCTTATACTCTAGTAACCGAGAGGGCATACGGTTGATGATGTACATAGCACATAGAAGAACATCCATCCAAAAGTGCTTTAAAATATTCATATGAATAACAAGCAACGAGCTACTTCAAGAAGATGACAATTTTTTCTTTCTGCAATACAATTTTATTGAGGTGTCATAACATAAGAGTTTCATTGAAGTGATCCACTCGAAGCAAAGAATTCTATGAGATCACTATGGAAGTATTCCTTTGCATTGTCCGACTGAAAAATATGGATTTCAGCTTGGAACTGAGTGAAGATCATGCGTTGAAAGTCTTTCGCAATTTTAGGCACTTCCTCTCTAGATCGCATAGGGTAAACCCAAGTGTATCTAGAGTAATTATCAATCAAGGTAATGAAGTACTTATATCCAACCTCAGTAGGTAGAGTAACAGGGTCCCAAACATCAGAATAAACAATATGAAACGGAAATTGGGATCTTTTATTTCTTAAAGGAAAAGAGCTTCTACAATGTTTACTCAATTGACATGTCTGACACTACAACTGACTCACTGACAAAGACTCAAACAACTTCGGAAACATAACTTTTAACGAATCAAAAGAAAGATTATCAACACGATTATGTCATAAATAGGCTTGACTCTCACTAGACGAACTAAAAAACTCTGTAGCCACAGTACCAACTTTATTCTCCAACACGTAGAGGCCATCTACCATACATCCTTTATCAATCGTCTTCCCCGAGGCCAAATCCTAAAACACACATGAAGACGAATAGAGCTTGAGGTTTGAGACTGAGTTTTGCACTTTTAGGGTAAGGCCTAGGTTGACCTTTAACATGACCCAATCCCGCCCAAATTGCACTCCTAATGCAAAGAAGACCTAGTGAATATAAGTTTCCATACGACAGAAAATTCAGGCGCAACGTACACAGCATCATGCACATGATCATTCAAATTTTAGCAAATGCTCAATTCTAGCCCACCCAAGTTGGCAGCCTCAGGGGGTGTTAATACTCTTAAGTTTGTTCATTTATCTAAAGAGGCTTTGTATATACAACTTGTTGATTTTTATTTCAATTAATTGCATTAGTAGTAGGACGGTAGGAGACCTGTCTCTTGCCAACAAGGTTTACCATCACATGAAGGGTTCTGATTTCACTGGGGTTATTACTTGCATTTGGACAGTTCAAATGCATACAAAATAATACAAAAATATAAGGTTCTACATATTTGCGTTTGTACTCCTTCCAAAAGAGCCTTGGGAACGAAAAACATTGAAGAAGAAGAGGGGAGAGAGAAAAAGAGGGTTTGTACTTGGGAGAAAGAGAACATTTTAAAATGAAAATGAACTAGTTTTGCGATCCGGTCAGGCAGTCACTGCCGTTAAATGTTGAATTGGACGAAATGCACTGCATCGCGAAAAACTATTGGAGGGTACATGTAAGTGGTGGAGTGAAGGGTCCACCTGATATAAGCTCCCTCAACCTGGCCGGACAAACACCCTTAGGCTGTGTTATTTTCTTTTAATAATCCTTTACAACAATCCTAGTCAACCTTGCAACATGAATAATTGGAAAACTATAAAAAAAAACATAATTTATTTTCATTAACATATAATAAAAGAGCCACATACACTTATATAGACAAAGGAAAGCATAGAAAGAAAATTACAGAAAATTAATGACAATACAACAAAAATTAAGATTTCAGCTTAGCGTGGGTACAAGAGAGATGCAGTACAAGAATTATTAGAAAACACAGCATTGGATGATGAATTTGAATGATCACGCACATTAAATTGAGGGACACAATAAATGGGTATCGGCATCTTAGGTGGGAGATTGGGTAATGGAGCTTCGAAACTAAGAACCTGCATCGCCTGCTTTATGGAGGGTCGAAGGTTGGAATCTGGATGAGCACACCATAGCCCAACAACCATCAAACACTCCATCTGCTTTTCATCAAAACCCATATTTGTAAGTCTAGGATCTATTCCTTCAACAAGCATTTCTCTTCCGTAGAGCTCCCATACCCATTCTATCAACCTTACCTTATTTGTTTCTAGCCATGGTTCAACAGGCCGCCTTCCACAAGCAATTTCCAAAGCAACAATTCCAAAGCTATAGACATCTGACTCCTTGCTGGATTTCCCAGTTGCAACACATTCGGGAGCCATGTAACCCATGGTGCCAGCTAACACAGTTGTTTGTGCTTGTTGGCCATGGTCTACGAGTCTAGCCAACCCGAAATCTCCAAGTTTCGCATTAAAACTGGAGTCTAACATCACATTGCTTGATTTAATATCTCTATGCATGACACATTGTTCCCACTCTTCATGCAAATAGAGCAATGCAGAGGCCAAGCCAAGAGCGATATTGTACCTTAGCTGCCATGTCAATGATTCCTTCTGTCCGAAGAGATGGGAATCGAGACTCCCATTGGTCATGAACTCGTACACAAGGAGGAACTCATTTCGTTGATGACACCAACCCACAAGTTGGACCAAATTTTTGTGCCGTAATCGACTAATGATCTTCACCTCAGACATATACTCCTTTATCCCTTGTTGAGACCGTTTGGAGACCCTCTTGATGGCCACTTCCAAGTTGACATCACTCAGAAAACCTCTATAAACACCTCCAAAGCCTCCTTCTCCAAGCTTCCGTTCCGCATCGAAGTTATTTGTTGCCCGAGACAATTCACCAAACAAGAATCTTTTAGGACCGGCTCCCTTTTCGAATTCATCATTCATAGAATCATCATCAAAAAGTGCATCCTCCATTTCTTCTGTATCCCCCTTCGTCTTCATACGAATGATAAACCATGTCATGCCCAACAAACCCATCAAGCTCCCCGCACCAACAAGCAGTCCAACGAGCAAAGTCGAATTTGCCCCCCCGTTGGACACCTCTACCTCCAAACTCGAATTGAACTCCCAGTAAAGAAGCTCATGTTGTTCCGTGCACCCACCAGTAGAAGCAGAAAATCCAATAGTCACCGATTCTGGTAAGATGTTCCTCATATCAACTATATACGAAAGGTCAGGGGTACTAGATGCAGGCTTTTTGTCATATGTCAAGAACACACTCAGATTATATGTACTAGAATTATAGGTAATCCGAGCATCGATTGTACTTCCGTTGTTGTTAATATTACTGTACCATCTAGCAGTTGCCACAGACTCCACAGAGTGAACATCAATACCTACATGATTGTCTAGCGGATCCCAATTTGCGTTATTATAAGTGTCGAACTCCACTGCAATGAGTTGATTTTCTGTTCTATTGTCGCACCATCCGGGGGCGAAACGGTTGTTACTGACAAGACCAAGACACCTACCTGCTTCACTTTGATAGGCCAAATCATTATTCGGCGCGAGGAGGAAGAAAGCGAACCCATCACCGGTGCAGCCAGAAGCCGATGCAATGGTAACGTTGAAACGGGTGGTGAAGTCTGCCAGGTTTTTTGTCTGTTTGTCCCAGACGCGCACTTCATCTTTATATGCAGCTCGACCTCCGAGACTCGGTTGGTCAACGGTCAGTGTAACCCCATTTCCGTTGAAGGATGCATTGCCATCCAACTTTAAGATGTTTCGGGACTTATTGTCAGAACCGGAAAAATTGAAGTATAATGAACCTGAAGAAGGGATTAGCAATAAAAAGGAAATGAAGAAAAATTGAAATAAAGCCAAACGAAGCTTTGGGGCTTGGAGACGCAAACTTCTTAGACAGCAGAGAGCCATTATCCGAAGCCTGCTTGTTTAGAAGCTTTAGATGGAGGTCACCGAGAAATGACTATATATATCTAACATTGACCCGACCACGTACTCTGCTCGCCCATTTTAATAATTTGAAGTGGATATCTTCGTTTACCGAAATAAATTGGATATTTTCTAAACCGAATATCAATAACTACAGAATCTCACCTTACTTAGAATAGGGCTGTTCATAAGAAGGCCCAATCCGACCAAATCGATCAATCCGGACCGAACTAATCTGAGTCGGCCGGGTTTTCATCAGCACCGGTCGGTTTTGGGTTGGGAAAATTCATAAACTGATATATCGGGTCGGTTTCGGTTTTCTTGTGTGAAAATCAAAACCGACCCGAACCAATTAGTCTTCTAGTTCGATAGTTTTTACTTAACTAGTCTTCTAGTTCCTACTTAACTAAATTGTATTTATCTTAGTTTTTATAGTCTTTTACACCAAATAAGCAACCCATTAGGCAATTACAATTAGAATTATGTGTCATTTTTTACTTAAATTGTATCTATCATAGTTTTATAGTCTTTTACACCAAATAGGCAACCCATTAGGCATTTACAATTAGAATTAGGTGTCATTTTTTACGTAAATTAGAATTTAGAAAGTTTATTGAAATATAAATATTTCAGCCTTCTTTTTATAAAACAGTTTGATTTTCTATTTTATTGATAACTTTTGTCTTCTATTAGAATTAAGTGTCATTTTTTATCTAAATTGAATATATCCTAGTTTCTATAGTCTTTTATACCAAATAAGCAACCCATTAGGCAATTACAATTGGAATTAGGTGTCATTTTTTATCTAAATTAGAATTTAGAAAGTTTCTTGAAATATAAATATTTCAGTATTCTTTCTATAAAATAGTTTGACTTTCTATTTTATTGATAACTTTTGTCTTCTCTTCTATTCTCTAACTTGCTCCACCCCCCTCAAGTCCTCAATTCAAGACATCATTTGATTTTTGAACTTGGCTCTCCCAACTCTCTCATCTTCTCAAATAAATCTCCTTCTAGTTCTAGGCTTTTCTGTCCTTTTTGTATAGGAGCAAAACCGAAACCGATCCAACCCGATTCAAACCGACTAAGTCGGTTTTTCCTATTAGTGGGTCAGTTTCGGTTTCCACCTCAGATAACCCAACCAGGTCGGGTCGGTTGGAAAAAACCCAGTAAACCCACCCAACCCGACCCATGAACAGCCCTAACTTAAAAAACCATTTTAATCGGAATGTGGATCTGAGATTTTCAAACAGCAGTTACGTACCGGGTCCGGCTGGATTGAATACTAAGACGATTAATTAGACAACACGACTCACCCACTCTCTCTATCCGTCCGTACTGAAATACATTTATATATCTCTCGATTCATAATAGAGATGCGTGAAATCTCGAGTGATTCCCAAAACCCAGAGCCTGGAGACACAATATCATTGACTTTCTTAAAATTAAAATATGCCGGGCGGATCAATCACACAACATAATGTAAGTCTGTGGGTTTAAACATGCCCCCCAAGTTTTCATAAATTAACTTAAACACATTTTGAATTTTTCAAAAAAATATTTAAATATATTTTTTGGCTCTGTCATCCATCATTTTCTTTCAAAATTTCAAAATATATTTTGAATTTATCAAATTCATATAAGCAATGGCTTTAAAACACAACAAGTCTCCAACCCCTAACAATAAGATGAAAAGGAAATACAGAAATAAAGAAAGAAATGTGGCTGTTCTGACAAAAGGAAATAACGATTCAAATTTTGTTAAATTATTACTGTAACTCCATCTTATCTCTAACTTTGGCTTTTGTTTTTTCTTGTTCTTCTAAATATTTATGTATCAAGGTTTTCTGAAACCAGGGAATAGTCTGCACCTAACTACTTGTTTTTTTAGCAGTATTCAGTATTCTTTTTTTTTTTCTTCTCTCTCAGATTTTTCTTCTTCTTCCACCTCACTTCTCGTGTTTCCTGTCTGGAAGTAAAATTTTTAAATGAACTCATATATAATTTTTGATTGATGATGTTTAAGTCCATTGGATTCCCCCCCAAGTTATATTTTTGATACGCTAGCTTAAGTCATTTTATGAGACTCAGGGAATTTTTAGGTCTCTTACCACTTTTTTAAGATAAATGAAATTATAGTCAAAAGAAGAAAAAAGTGAAATAGATACAACGAGAGAACTGAGCAGCCTACAAACAACCATTCAACCCAAACAACTAGGCGACTTAACCTTTGCCAGCTATTAAAGAAAACTCCTACAGAAAACAGCCAAGTCTACGAATTCAAAACACGATGGCCACGCAGAAACCCAGGAGCCTAAAACGGTAGAGGAGGGGGAAAGAGAAATAGAGAGAGAGAGGGAGAGAGAGAATGAGAGATAGGCAAATTACATGCACCATTCAATAACTTTTCCTTTCCTTTTTCCCCAAATTGCTGGTTATAGGAATCAATTATGCGTCAACATTGGAAATAGGGCTGTTCACGAATCGGGTTGGGTCGGTTTACTGAGATTTTTCCAATTGACCCGATCTGATCGAGTTACTTGAAATTGAAACCGAAACCGACCCTGTGTTGAGCAAAACCGATCTAGTCGGTTTGAGTCGGGTTGGGTCGATTTGGGTCGATTTGGGTCGGTTTTGGCTCTAAGTTCAACCATGAAAATAAATTGAAATTTCAAAATTTTGATTCTTGAGAGTCAAATTGTATTAGAGATTGTGCTTGAGTTGAAGGGCTTAGGGGGGCGGACCAAGTTAGAATAGAAGTTATCAAGAAAATAAAAAGTCAAACTGTATTAGAGAAAGAAGACTGGAATTTGTATATTTCAAGAAACCTTTTAATATAAGTAAAAAATGACATCTAATTCTAATTGTAATTGGTTGTCTATTTGGTGTAAAAGACCATAGAAAGTAGGATCCTTTAGCTATTTTCTTTAAACTTTTCCAAAAGAAATCCTTGTCTAGTTGTCTTACAATACTTGCCATTAATGTCATTTCTAACTAGAAGACTAGAAGTTAAGTTATGCTGTAACTAGGATAGAGACAACTTAGTTAAGTAGGAACTAAGTAGGTTGTAACTAATAACTAGGAACTAACTACAAAATTGGTTCGGTTCGGGTCAGTTTCAGTTTTCACGCATGAAAACCAAAACCAACCGGCGCTGAAGAAAACCTGATCGACTCAGATTGGGTCGGTCTGAATTGATCGGTTTGGTCGGATTGGGTCTTCTTATGAACAACCCTAATTGGAAAAAACCAATTAACACACCAACCAGCCAGCACTTGATTGGTAAATTACATCACTTTATTGGAAAGTTCATTTTCTTCATCACTCCTTTGACGAAATTAAGTCCAATTCATCAAAGCCATGCCCAGCTTTAAACTCTCTACTAATAGCACTTCTTTCCTCTTCCACCGTTCCACACTCTCTAACACCCTCGGTCCCTGTCATCCTAGATTTCCACTTTGAGTGTAACTTCTATTTTTTTTTCTTTATTTCCTATTTAATTTGAAGATTAGACCATTGAAATTTTTGGGATTAATGAAGTGGAATACATGATACTTTACAACGATGCTGGAAATTCTGTTTGCAATTTTTCATTATTGGGATTGTGTTTGTCGGTTATTTTGCAAGTTGAATTGATTAACTTTTTTAAAGGAGAAAATTCTCAATTAGTATTCTGTACTTTGGGTTTAGTGCCACTTTGGCTCTCGAACTTTAAAATGCGATAATTCAATACTCGAACTTTTAAAACATGCCAATTTAATTAGTACACCGTTAACTAACTGCTAAGTGGCATTTGAAAAGACATAAATGCATTTCAAGTGTCATCTAACTATCTTTATTAACCATCCAAATGTTGATAAAAAAATTAACAGTCCCAAATCCTTGCCTCTTCTATTAAAAAAAGTTGGGGGTTTAGAATGCGCATTGAGATGTGACCCTTTTGCTTTGTCAACATTTGAATAATTGATACAGAAAATTAGATAACACTCAAAATACATTTGTATCATTTCAAATGCCACTTAATAGCTAATTAATAATTGATTAACAGCTGCATACTGAATTGACATGCTTTGAAAGTTTCATATTAAATTGTCATATTTTAAAGTTTGGGGAACAAAGTTGCATTAGGCCCTTTGCTGAAATTGAGTATAATTTACTGATCTACATCTTTTTCAATTAACCACTGACTAATTATATACAGAAAATGTCTAATTCAAGTTTAAATAAACATTTCGCTAGAATTGTTAAATGATGTCACACGATTCAATAAATTAAACCCAAATGTCAAAGCCATGCGGCCAAATAAAGTCAAATTAAAGCAAAGCTAAACTGTAGAAAAAAACTTAACCAATTAAGTATACCCTTATTTACTAATTATATACCTCGATAAGCCTCAATACCGACGAGGCGTTGTATAACATGAAAATTTTTGCTTTCATTTGTTTTTAAGTTCATGTTTAATTTGGTTTATTGTTTTAAGGTGCCGTTTGATTGTACTTTTTAGAGGTCTGAATTTGAAAATATTACTTTTCAGACCTCACCCCTTGTTTTGTTGTACCTCTTAAATTGGGTCTGAAACTGATTTTCAGATCTGAAAATCATAGACCTTGGGCCAGCTCTTAACATGTTCAGACACATTTGAGAGCTAATCCAATGTCCAAAATATCCTTATAATTTTTCGTAAATGATTCGAGTTACCCCTGATACCCCCAAACCTAGAAAACAAACAATCAACCTCTCTTTCTCTATGGCTCTCTCTCTCTCTCTCAATCTCTCTCTCGGTCTCTCTCTCTCTGCCCTATCTTCCTGCCACCGCCCCTGCAACCCCCAAACCTTCAAGAATATCCAAAAACCTTCTACCCAACCTCCTATCCGGGCCTTGGAAGAAACCATGTTTCTGGAGCAATTGAAGAACCTTCCTTGTAGCGGCGATTCTCTATCCCCTGTCTCTCTCTCTCTCTCTCTCTACCTGTCTTCTCTCGCTCTCTCTCTCCCCTATCTTTCCACCACCGCCACTGTCGTTGTCTTCTCTTTCTCCCCCCAGTGGCGGCTCTCTCTCTCTCTCACCCTATCTTCTCACTCTCGTCTTGCTCTCTCCCTCTCCCTCTCTCTCCCTCCCCTGTCTTCCCACCACCGCCACCGCCACTGCAACAAGCAGCAGTGGTGGTTCGGTACTTCGGTGAATAATAATAAGAATGCTTTTATTAATTATTAATTAAAAATTATTTTATTAATTATTTTAATATTTTTATTAAACATTAATTATTTTTTATTAAATTTATTTGTGTTATTTATTAATTACTAATTATTTTTATTAACTAGTAATTTTTAATTATTTCACTAATTTTTAAAAATTATTTTAATTTTTATTTGTGTAAATTATTAATTATTAATTATTTTAATATTTTTATAATCATTAATTTTTTTTTAATTTTAATCATTTCATTTATTAATTAATAGTTATTAATTTTTTATTTTTTATTTGTATTGTTTCAATATTATTTTGAGATTGAAAATTATTTTTTACGAGATAATGTAAATTGAATTCAACATTTTCAAGTTGTATGTTTTAGGGGTAAAATAGTAAAATTAGTAAATTTCAGATGGTAAAGGGTTGATCCAACACAAATAAACTTATGGATTCAGATCCTCTAAAATGTAGAAAAGCAACTATGCCTCTTTTCAAATTTCAGACACATTTAATATATTTTTAACTTTTCATATCTGAATTTTCAGATTTATCAAACACCACCTAAGCCTCATTCTCTTAATTCATTTTCATTCTAGGTAAGAATGGACAAGAACGAATAACATTAGAGTGTTTCGTTACAAAATTCTTGCCAATGGCCACATTCTTTTTAGAATTAAAAAACAACCCCATAGCATAAAAATTGACTAGCCTACAACATGAAAAATAATCATGCCCCATCTTGCTCATTTCATTCTTTGAGGAAACTCTACCTATAAAATTATTGTCAAAGATGTTTACTTTTGCGAAAACACTTTTACGAAAGTACTTTTATGAAAGCACTTGTTTAAAACAAAATTACTTTTATGAAATCACTTTTATAAAACTACTTTTGCATGAAAGCTCTTTTGTGAATGCACTTTTATTAAAGTACTTTTACATGAAAACACTTTTACGGAAATACTTTTATAAAGGCACTTTTACATGAAAACACTTTTATGGAAATACATTTATGAAAGCACTTTTACAGAAATACTTTTATGAAAGCATTTTTACATGAAAACACTTTTATGAAAGTACATTTATGAAAGCACTTTTACGGAAATACTTTTATAAAGGCACTTTTATGGAAGTACTTTTATAAAAACACTTTTACAAAAGTACTTAACCATTTTTACGAAAGTACTTTTATAAAAATAAAAATGGAGCTGAAGTGCAATTTTCGGTGGAGAGATGGAGCTGAAGTGCGGTCAACACCACAAAACTTGTTTGAATACTATTAATGCTATTATAATTCTGTACGTGCTTCTACGGTTCGAATTTAATTTAATTCGTTCATATTCCAACTCCCTGTCCAATCCAATTCCTGTACTATGAAATGGTATTCTATATTTTTGCATATTAATTACAGTCCAATCATCAGACAATACATGTATTAATTTTCTTGATCACTTTTTTTTTTTTGTTTTTTTCCTTTTTGATTCGTGCTACTGAGTCAAACAAAGTTTTGAGTTGGATCAATTAGGTCATGGGCTCATGGTCTCTTAAGGGTGCCATCAATGAAATAAAGACTGTTCACTTGTCACCACTAGAATTTTAGGCTATGTTTGATTTAAAGAAAAAGAATAGAAAAAGAAAGAGAAATACAGAAAAACATATACAAGATTTAAAAAGATATTCTTTTCTTTCCTTTCCTTTTCTTTCTTTATTTTTTTTTCTTCAAACCAAACATAAACTTAAGGTGTATGACATCTAATTAGCATAGCATCTAATTGGGTCAGGTGAAAGTAGTAATGCATTCGTTGGCCATTGGATCCCGGCTATACAATAGATGTGGGATTAAATTTACAGCTTGATTGGACCACTGAAAATAAGTTCAATAGTGCATTCAAACAAGTAACCTCTTTGGTTGTACACCGTCCAAATACAAGCATGCCAATACACAAAAAAGAGATGGTTTAGCTTGAGAAATGGAGATAAAAGACACCCTTGTGCCTTGTTCACTTGTTTCAGGTTCTCCATTCATAAGGATAGCAACTATACAATTCTCGATGTGTGTACAAAATGATTGTGAGAAACCAGCGAGAGAAGTGTCCAGAAGTAGAAAGTCTCATTCTACTCGATAATAAGCTTTTGATTGATCAGGTTACAGTAATAAGAATTGAAAATGTTTCCTTCGTTTTTTTCATAGAAACAACGTACAACCTTTTGGGTAATAATGTTGTATATAATTTGGGGATCCAATGAAAAGACATTCTGGATTGGACCAATAATCTTAGATAGCAACAACTTCATTTGATTGACGATTATTTTAACAATCACTTTGTATGAAACATTGAGAAGACTAATGGGCCTTGTAGTGCTTCAGCAACAGGTCATTCATTATTTCACTTCTTCTGATTCAACATTTCATCTTTTTGTTTTTGATCACTTCTATCTTTCCCATAAGTCCAACCTGCTCTCTATATCTTGATCATGCCGTTCGGATACGTTTCGGAAAGTTTGGTCGATTCTAACCAGCTCAACAATGGATCAAGAAATCGACGGAGTTTTAATTTAGCACCAATAATTTGCAGAGACCAGGATTTCCAATAACCAATATTTCTCTAGTTTAATGCATGTAGATTTATTAACTACTAAGCGTGTATGTTTTTTTTTCTGTAATACCCCCCTGCAGGCTTTGAAGAGTTGGCTCGACTGAAAAAGCTTGAGGTCTTGGACTTGAGTTTGAATAGATTCAATAACAGCATGCTGCCGTCTTTGGGTGCTCTCACATCCCTTAAGAAACTCTCTTTTAAGTTCAACGACCTGATGGATTCCTTTCTTGCGCAAGGTATGTAGATGTTGGTTTCTATTTTCTTTTTAAAATTTTAAATTTCTCAATGGGATTCCTGCGATCCTCATTGATTTGCAGTGGCCACGTAAGTCCATATATACAGGATTTGAGAGGAAATCAAGACGTAAGGGCTAAGTATATCATTCCAGATATCCTACTTATAGGGGTAGAAATGAATTCAGCCTTTCACAAGCTATTTGAGTTCGGCTCATGAAAATTTTGATTAAGCTTGGCCTAAATCAAGTCTCAAGCCAAGTTTAATTTATAGGCTCATTTTTAATCGAGCAAAGCTCAAGCCTAATATAATTCGGCTTACAAGGCTTACGAGCCTAATCGACTTAGGCTCAATTATAATATATATATAATTGTGGAGGTTACTTTCTCTCCTTTTTTAGAAGTGAAAGCATTTTTTCCCCTTGATTTTGGATGCATTTTAATGTATACTTGGTACATCTACTCATAATTTGTTACATTAAGCCTTTTAATATTCAAATTCTGGTCCTCTTATTCTTTTAAATTTGTTTTGCTAATTAATTCAGAACTGGTGAATCTGATCAATTTGGAGGTTCTTGATTTGAGTGTGAATCAGCAGCTTAGTGGCTCGAATTTATTGCAAGGTATATGAAAAACTCTTTTTTTGTTGGGTATATAAATGATGATGCATTGATGCATACTCCATTTTCAAAATTAAAATACTTTACATATGCAAGAAAAGAGATTAATCTCCAAAGTAGATCTAATAGAGGCATGACCTAATACTTTTGAGGGTAAAATACAAAAACCTCCCCTGAAGTTTCCGACAATCATAAAAACCTCCCAGGCATCAACAAAAACCTCTTTTAATGATTATTTCAGTAATTTTACATACAAAATTACTGAAATATGTTTTTTTGTTGAGTTAAAGTGGTGTTATTTCAGTAATTTTATATGTAAAATAATTTATAAAATGGTAGAATGGGTATTTGGAAAAAACTGGTGCATCAATCTAACGTTTTCCGTCTGGAACAATGACGGAAGGGAGGTTTTTGTTGAATTTCTCAAAAGTTCAGGGGAGGTATTTGTTAAAATGAAACTATAGGGGAGGTTTTTATAATTATCAGAAACTTCAGGGGGGTTTTTTGTATTTTACCCTACTTTTAAAGGCCACCTATATATATATATATATATATAGAGAGAGAGAGAGAGAGAGAGAGAGAGAGAGGAAAATTACTCATCTCCCTTTTGTATCAATTTTCTGATACCTGCATTAACCTCCCTTGTATACTTTGATCTCTTCAAAGTCCACCTTTGACATTTCAAAGAAATTACAGAAACAGATCCCTTCCATTTTCACTAATTTAATGCTAACAACCTAACCAAAAAATGATGATGTATGTCATATTTTTAACCACTTTAAATTTTCCAATTGTCCCTTAAATGATAATTTGATAATATTGGAGTATTTATAAACAAAATACCATAAAAAGGAACTTTAAATTTTATTGTTTATTGAAATATGTAAAAGAGACTTTTGTGGTATTTTTGGTGATTAAACACTTACCAATTGATAGACACTCCAATATTGTCATTTAGGCTAAGTTTGGAAGGAGTGCAAATACAAATATGTAAAGTGTAAAACCTTGTATTTTGTATGTATTTGCACTCTACATATTTGTATTGGTACTCCTTCCAAACTGAGCCTTATAGGCAAATGGGCAGATGAGGAAATTTAAAATGTTAAGTCAAACCAAAAAAAGGAATCTGCTTGCTGTATGACCTCCAAAATGTCAAGGGTGGAATTTGAAAGCATTTGTCAGAAAAAATAAGGGAGATTCATGTAATTCACCCCTATATATTTATAAAAAGATTGCAACACAATTCTAAGCCTGTTGTAGACATCATTTTCAAAAACAAACAATTTAGGCTAAGTTTGGAAAGAGTACAACTACAAACATATACAGCACAAATACATAAAAAATAATACAAAATACAAGGTTTTGACTCTACAAATTTGTAGTTCTACTCCTTGCAAACCGAGCCTTAGTTTTGATTAATTTTATTTATGCCTAAGGTGAAAAGTCTATGCTTAATTATAAACCTCATAGGCTTAATTTACAATCTTAGCAAACTTATTTGTAGAATTGAAATTGCTTTATTTGAATTTGGATTTGCTCCAAATTAGTGTGCGAGTACTATGCATATGCATCTTGTGTGTGTTCAATGCCACCTCCAATCCAACCTTTTTGCCTTGATTCATTTGCAGCCCTATCTTAAAAATAATATACACTTAATTCACTACTGCTCTGCAGGGTTTTGTGAACTGAAGAACCTCCAATCCAACCTTTTTGCCTTGATTCATTTGCATCCCTATCTTAAAAATAATATACACTTAATTCATTATTCACCTACTACCAAATCACTACTCAATCAGGGACTAAGAAAGTGACCTTTGCCTCTTATCTCTCCCTTTTTATTTGTTTTCCCGTCAACTCAGTCTTCCAGGCCCTTAGGATCGAAGCTCCTATGAAAACCTCTGAAAGGATGCAATGACGTTTACTGCCTCGCATTGAGAATATCTCCATACTGATGTGCTTTATTTTATGGAGAGATATTCCTAATGTAAGGTTGGGAAAGGTTGTTAGATCGGTGTGGGCACAGATTTTTCCTGATAAAAGCCGATCTCAATAATGAGGGCATGGGCTACCTAAGAAGGGGTTATATAAATAAAAGGAAATCACAGTCTCACCTGTCTCTTTTTATTTGCGAAAAAGAACAGACAGGCCCAATGCAAATTTCTGATTTCCACTATAAAGCTATAAATATTTAAAATGTCAAAAACCCACATTCTATACATTAACTTCGCCCACGAATTGACATAAATTCCGATCTAACACCTATCCAACAGTACTTTTCTATAAATTCTAATCCTGGGCTGAACCGTCATTCTTCTTTTCATTTGTTTCCCGTCAACCCTTCGTCTTCCAGGTAGACCAGGGCCACCAGGCCCTCTTATATTGTACAACGTGGAGCCTTTCTCACATAACAACGACACCATTTGACAGATACCTAAAATTGTTCCCCATGACAAAAACCGACAAAAATAGTATATAAGATACAATAATTTCCATTCATGTTTTTAAACCACGCATCATTTTTATATCTTGGTCTCCATTAAAGTTTTTAAACCACTGTTGACCTGGATGGTTGGATTATTTTGTCTGGGAATCGTTTGGGCAACCGGTTCTGTTTTATCTTAAATTCGTTCTTTAGTCAAAAATAATTGAAAAAGTCAATAATCCATTAAGTTAGGCAATCGAACCATTGATTCATTGACATATTCAAAAGTTTTTGACCTATTTTTTTTTAATTTATTTATTAGAATGAATTATTCATTCGAACCGAACGGTCAGACCATCAATCCAAAAATCAGTGACTAGAACAGTTTCATTTCCGGATCATTTTTTAAAATGTTGGCCTCCATTGAAATATTTCATGAGTAATTGACAATTTGTTGTATTGTTAAAGAATTGTCCTTATTGCTTATGCAATAGATAGGTAAAGTAGATAGGATTTTTAACTAATAATACCCATTGGAATTCTATCATTAGTTTACTTAAAGGTGCTATGAATAATGACTTATTTTATTTTAATTATCCTTCTGTTTTAGAAGGTTAATGGTGAAACAATCAGGAATTATAATTTGAATTCAATTCCACCTATGTGTAAGTTGCACATTTGGTAGGGGCATGTATCTTGAAATTCTTTTAAACAAATTTTCGGAACCAAAGTTATAAATCTATCACATGTATAAACCTTCTTCTGTTTTTATTTTTATTTTTTTTCCTTTAGTGTCAACAAGTTACTGTCAAACAAGGCATTGAGTTGGATCAACTGGCTCGTGGGCTCATGGTCTTTACAGGTCACCTCAGTGAAACCTAGACTCTTGACCAGTAACCACTTGCATCTTGGGGTGCAAGTCGGATGGGCTGGGCCAAGACGAGGCTCAGGTTGGTCAATAGGTCCATGCTAAATATGCATATAAATATTTATCCATATATATTAGGTGGATTGCATCTAGGTAGCCATAAGAGGAGTTAGGATGGACTGGATGGAGGGGGTAAAGGAGGTTTGGGTACAAAAAGATTGAACAGATGTTAAAATAGAAAGAAGCATTGATGGGACTGCCAATTAATGGATTTCCATCAAGTTTTTTAGGGCGTGCAGTGGACATGGGTTTTAACTTTAAGTTTTAACCCCACTTTAATTAAGTAGAAAAGGTAGAAAAAGGTTTGCGTCCTTTAAATACAGTAATGTAAATTTAATTATAACAGTGAAAAAAATCGCATAATTAACAAATTGTAAGTTTGTCATAGAATGTTTAAATTAGAATGACTAGAATCTCTCTTTAAACTGGAATTCCAATTGCTTATTCCCAATGCCTGTTTGGTTCAAACGGGAATTGGAGTTGAATTCTATTCATAACTGTTTGGTTTATTTGGAGTTGTAACCGAAATCAATACAAAATTGTTATAATTTAATTTTTTTTTATTTTTATTATTAATTTATTGATATTTTATTATTCTTCTAAGGGTCTGTTTGGTTTGCAGTTGGAATAGGAATTGAAACCCACTGGAATTGGAATCGAAATGGTCCATTCCCATAATTTGCTTGGTTCAGACAGGAATGAGAATGAGAATTAAAATCAGCACAAATGTCATTTCCAAGGGAGGGATAGGGAATGGCCAATCCCTCAAATGGGAGAATGCCATTCTAGCAGTTGGAATCGAAATAATTCATTCCGATTCCGATTCCAGACCCCTATTCCCATGAATCAAATGGTGCCTAATATTTTATTGTTATTAGGCTAGGGAGGTTTTTTGGCAAGAGCTTTTACTTCTTGGTAGACTCCATAATGGGAATCCCATCCCATTCCTCCATGGGGAGATCCCATTCCCCAAAGAATGGGCAATCAGAAACCACTCCCACCAAAAAACGACTGGAATTGGAACGTGTCTTTCCAATTTTGATTCTAAACACTTATTTGGGGAACCAAATGGACCCTTGGTCTTTTCCTTTTTGAATAATGCTCTCAGCAATGTATGTTCTTGCAAAAGACTATTCACTAGATTGTCCTATGATGTTGTGAATTTTTGATGGCACAGTCCAATGCTCTAGCTAGCAGTAAATCGATTTCATTTATGGTTCAAAAGTATGATTATGCCTTGCCAGAGGTGTATCTGACACCCTATAATATATATAGGGGGTGTGTCATATCAAAATTTTAATCTTATATTCATTTATTAAGAAAAAAGATGGGCTGAAAGCAGGCCTAGATTCAAAATGCGGTCACACTCATTGGGGAAAACGAGCCTAGATGCACTCATGGTGCAAATTACTCCAAAGGAAGATGCTCTTAAAACTAATCCAAATCCTGTTCGAGGACTCTTCCCCCTTTCCCATATGTATGTGCCTGATTTCTAGAGGTTCTTCCCATCTTTTGCTTCTGTGTTGGTTAATCATGTTTCAAGAGTTTCCATATCGAATAGGCACAGCATTGTAACCACACAATAAATATTCTCACAACTGTATTAAAAGTTGTTTTTGAACTTTTTCAATATTTTAAGCAACTGGTGGCTAAAGAATTTCTACGCAATTATTTATTGTGTCCATCTTCTGTGCTCACTTGATCTGGGCTGGTTTCTAGTCCGGATCTAGTCGGCATATCATTGTGAACACACTCAGTGAACACTCAAGGACTCATAATCAGGTGATCAGCATCTTGTGAAATTAGGCACGGTTAGTCTTTCTTTCTAGTCTGGTGAGACCGCTCGTGTATTAGGGACTTAATTGCTTTTGATTTTTGCTCTTATGCAAGAGAGGTTTGTAAACCAAGACATGGAAGGTTAATGAATGAATTTGGCTTTACCCCTTTTACAATTGAGGGAGGGAGAAGAAGTCAAAGACTCAAATGGGCCCAAGAATGTTATGGAATCAATCTTTGTTATGAAGCACAAGCCCATCAAAGCCTCAACACAAAAGTTGATTAATTCTCTCTCTCTCTCTCTTGTTTTTTAGTTCAAATTAATCTATGATTCGGCGTTTAATTGAAATATGGTGTGATGTGTAATCCATTCAACAGTGTTGGTGCGTGGTTGTGTTGTGCTTTGATGCATAAAAATTTGAAAAGAGTTTTTTCCCTGAATTTAATGTGGTTATGAAAACAATAATGAAAAACATTAAGACCCACTCCAAGATGATATCTCTGATAAAATGCTTTATAACATCAGCATAAAAAATGATATTTTGAAGTTGTATGGTTTAAAAATGATATATTGATATTATCAAAAAAAGTAGAGAACTATTGTTTGTAAAACTTTTTTCTCAGAAAAACAAATAAGAAAAATATAAGGCTGTATTTTTTTCTTTCAATTTTATTTTTTTATTATTGATAGAGATCAAAAACAAGAAATAAGTGGGCTACACAAGCCTGGCGTAGTGTGACTCAAGCAAATAACATTGAGCCTCCGAATTTTCATTAACAGACTTGAGCTTCAAAGAGCTTTTAATTATCAAAATAATTAAAAAATGCCACAAACGTTTTTTATATCCTTTGAAGGGCTACACAACAGGGGTAGCCCATCCCTGGACCCATAACCCCCAACCCAAGTGCAGGCGGGTTCAATCTCAAATCTCCGCTACAACCAGCAGGAAACCTTACCAACCGACTCGTTGGCACCTTGTGGCCACAAATGTTTTTAAAACCATCAATGACTAATTTAGAGTCATTTTCATATCCAAGCTACACATCAGCAGCATTGATTGGCGTGCATGACATAGAAAAGAAACCTAGAACTGCTCCCACCCCCACCCAACCTATGATAACAAACAAAATTGCACAATTACCCTAATAATGTATTTGGTTTAGGCTCAGTTTGGAAGCAGTGTAAATCTATACTACTAATAAAAGAATGAATAGCCCCATTTCTTGGACTTTTCATTAAACATTTTTACCCATTATCTAAGCAACATACAACGGGCATAAAAATGGCATACATGTCCTTTACTCTTACTCCAAAAACTGCCCACTAATAACAGTTAAGAAACTGTCCACTTATAAATATTCAAAAACTGTCAATGAATTATAAATAATTTTGTCTTGGAGATACTGTCATGTGCAAAAACACGTACATGTTTACTAATATATATAAAATAATATAAAACACAAGGTTTTGCAGTCTAAATATTTGTATTTGTACTCTTTCCAAACTTAGCCTTAGTAAAAATTAATGCTTTGTTCATTTATCAGTATTTCTTTGGGGTAAATTGATCAATCAGATAAATGATTACGATCTCTTTATCTGTATAGGTTATACAGGGTACCACAGTAAGTAAATTTTCTAAAAGTATCGGATACCTAGGTAAATAATACCTTTTAAATGATAGAAAAATTTCTTACCCGCCCACTAATAACAGTCTCTCCCTCCTGTTGTTCTCCTTATCCAAATAAATTATATCATATAAAACCGCTGAAACCAAAGTTACTCAAACAATTTTTGCCTGAAAAACTCACATGTGGTGTTGCCTTTACTACTGCTGAAACTAAAAATCTCAAGGACACCCAGAGGTGTTGCATTGAACTCAATCAAGCCTCCTTAAATTCATTAAACAATCTCAATAGTAAAACTAAAGCCTGAAATTCTGTAAGAACTGTAAATTTTTCAGATGAGAAATTTCCAATTATATACTTGCAATAAAGAAACCATTATAATACATCTTAAGGAAGAATTATCGGGACATTTAAAAAGAAAAAGAAGTTGTACATTTACAAAGTAAACCTGAAAATGGTACCCTGTTTAATTATTCCTGAACAGCTCTTTGAGATTTGTACCAAAAAAAAAAAAAACAAAAAAACTCTTTGAGATAATGATGGGTAGTTTGTTGATATTAAGAACTAAAGCTATCACTTCTGCTTGACAATATGGCAACTAAATGAAGTATAAAATAATAAAGAAACAAAGTAAAGAATTGAAAGAAAAGTATGACAATTAATTCTTCTTAATAAATATTTGAATACAAGGAAAGAAAACCTGAGACTATAAAATATTTGGGAATGAAGAAAGGAAGAAAATGATTTAGAAAATATTAAGTAAAAGTAGTAGTACAATTATCATTCTAAATAGGCTTCCGGTTATGCATAAGCGAAGTAACAATTCAAATTCACCTTCCTTCTTTTTTCATTTAACATCAACAATAACATGGATAACCTTTTGTTTCAGGGTACAATGATGAGATAGTTCTCTCAGAATTTAATTTATTGAGCAAAGAGTATAATTTTGTATTGATGTATAAAATAGACTTTTGTAAAATTGCACTTCACAAAAAAAAAAAAAAAATATGGTGCCAAATGAAGAACAAAAATGAATCACATAAAATAAACCATCGGCTCAGCCTCTTAACCCAGGAGAAACCAAAAAAAACCTATCTCCTGCACAAACTGAGCCTCCTATAATTCTTAAATACCATCTCCTGCAATGAATGGGTGATTCAAGAGCATCTTCGCTGTCCATCTCAACTCAGCATTCTTCATGAAACACATATTCAGAAAATCCTTGCCCTCGTCTGACATCTCACTGGGTACCTCTGGCAAGGAAAAACCAGAGCTTATCTCAAACAGAATACAATTAACATCCGAACCGACTTTGCAACTCAATGCCGGCTTCCCAGTTATCATCTCTGCCACAGTGCAACCTAGAGCCCATATATCAGCGGGAGCCTCCTGTATACCATCTCTAACAACTTCCGGTGACAAGTACAGAGGAGTGCCTCTCCAACCACTCTTCAATTTCTTCTGCTGAACCTTCTTCGCTAATCCAAAATCTGCAATCTTTACAACGTAGCAATAGCTCCTGGTCGTTCGCTTTCGGGAAGACAAAGAGAAGGAAAATGTAGAGGAAGGAACGAGAATGATATTGGCAGACTTGATATCGCAGTGGACATAGCCACGAGAATGAATGTAAACGAGCCCTTCAAGAATCGACTTCGTATAGCGCTTCACTTCGGATTCAGGTAACCCACCATTCGATCTCTTTATATGTTGGGCTAGAGATCCTCCAGAACCGTACTCCAGTAGCAAGTTAAAGTAAAGCTCGTTGTTCCCAAAGGTGACTTCATCGCCAAAGCAGTGAACGATATGAGGGCATCCATCTAGGTCGGCCAGAACTTCTCTCTCCTCCTGGAGCGTATCCGATTGAAGGATCTCCGCCCATTTCACAGCCATAATCGGCGGCAAGTTGCATCGACGTGTGTTGACTCTCCTTGTCATAGCCAGAGAAACCCTGGAAAACCCCCCTCGGCCAATCGTCTTCCCTCTCAACCATGACTCACCATTATTCTCGTAGTCTCTCTTGTCCTGAGGCTTCTCTTGCTGTTTCCGCTTCATCGCTTTCCAAGCTTTGTTCTACACCACCAAACTGCAGAGAAATGAAAACTCACTTTAGGGTTTTGATCACTGAAAACAGACAATCAAGAAAAGCAAAAGACATTACACTTACCAGAAGTAAGGAACGCGCAGTTCAAATCCTTGGATGATAGTGAAGTACGAACGGATAATCAAAACCAGCGAACCCCACTGAAGAAGAACCAAACAATCGAACAATTTACGTTGGTTTTTACAGAGAAATCAAAATGAACGATCGGGAGAAGTAAAATGGACTCAGGAATCGAGCAGGGTTCAAGAATCAGGGTATTTATTAGGTTTCACTGTCCGCACCGACTCTAACTCTCTCTAACTACGCTTTCAAATAACACGGCAATCGGTTCTTTGGGAATGAAATTGGGAAATGCACGTAGAAGTCTTCGGGGGTAATATAGTCAATAGGTAATAGAAAACAACAAAAAATAAAGGGTACTTTGGAGAATAAGAATCCACCGACTCGGAACTTCGGACAACTCCATATACAATTTCCAAACGATTTTCCTTTCACTGCCTGTCACTGGCCGTTGCTCCAGAACTCACAACGGCTAGTAGTGCTCGAATCGAATCTTTGTTCAATCGGCAGAAATTTGACCAATCAAAACATCCCGTGAATTTTGTTGAACACCATCCGATGATCTCTTTTTTATGATATACCGGTTGATAGGCTGTAACAAGTGTACAAACACTCGTTGAAAACCGTCACAAAAACGTAACTTTATAAATTAGTGACGCTTTCCCGTTTAAGTGACCAACTAGTCGGGACCCCGTGCGATGCACGGGTTTTGTGTATCGAAATTGAAGCCAAAAGAGTCTGATGACATTTCCAATTGGCGAAGTTGGTTCAAATCCAACCCAAGCATCATTTTTTAATTTATATGTCCTTATATAAACTCCGTTAAATGCATCTTTATTTAATAATTTTCATAAATTTTAATTTATGTTACTGTTTTAAAATTTGTATAATTCCCAATTCTAATATCGTTTACTATTTATTATTAATTGTAAGAAATTATTTTAATTACCTTTATTTATTTTATTAATTTTGAATGTATTACCTTAACTCCAGTTTGGGGTGGTTTATCCCCTGCACTGTACCTCAATAGCTCATTACCAATAATAATAATAATAATAACTGTAGTGCCTACATAAATCCACAACTGATGCTTCTTGATCTGAGGTGGTGCACGAATCATGGGAGGTAATCAGATAGTCCTTGCCAATAGGGCAGAGCCGAGGTGGAAGGATGGAGCCACACTTCAAGACCTGTGAACAAGAAAGGAAGTCAGAGGCCCAAGGAGTTATCCACAGGTAGATACTCCAATGCTCAAGTTAGTAGAAAGATGTCAGTGGTTGGGCCAAGCAATAAGGTTGCTGGTCCGAGTAGAGTAACAGTATAGGTGTTAGAAGTCTAGAATCCCCTACCTTGAGTAGGAGGTACTGTTTTATTGCCATGGTTGGGTTAGGCTTCCGGGGTTGCTGGGATGAGGTTAATTGCCAAGGTCTTTGGGATAGAGTCCTAATCCCCAACAGAGTTGTCCTCTCCTTTTCTTGGTCGTGCTTATCCGCGTGACGTAAGGCTGACGTGGCCAAGAGGATAAGGTTGGGGCTACGGAGGTAGCACAACACGACCATGGATGTGGAATTGGTGCATGCCATGGAACTGGCCAAGCATGGCCGACGTAGCCAAGATGACTAGGTGGCCACATGTCATTCAAGGCAAGCTCAACCATGACCGGAACACCACTCCCCCAGTTTCGAAGTCAATGAATGAAATGCTCGGCCGAGGTGTACGTGCGGCATGGTGCTTTAGTTTTCAGTTGAGGTACTCTGAGTTGAAGTCCTGGTTGAGCGTCTAGTCTACTTAGTATTGCTTGGCACTTGTCGGAGCTTGGAATCCGCACAATGCGGGTTGCGACTGAAGAGTGCTTCGATTGTCGACTACGAAACTTTGACAATTAGAACTTCGAAATCCGAACACCACTCTTCTAGTTCCAGAGTCGAGGAGAGGAGTGCTCGGCTGAGGCTTGGTGTGTCGTTTACTTCAGTCAGGTGCCAAATAGATTTCATCTTTAGGGTTCGAGCTTCCGTGTTGCTTGACTACACTGCACTGCGGAGGGCTCTTCGTTCTTCGATTGAGGAACTTGGAACTTGAATTTTCAAAATCCGAGCACGACTCCCCCAACTCCGAAGTCGAAGAGGAGAGTGCTCAGTTGGGGGTAGCGCAGACTACTTGGCTGAGCTATCTCATGGATTGCTCGGCTAGGTTACAATGCAGACTGCCCAGCCGGGACCGCCGCGAGCATGTCTTGCTTGGATGGTGGGCCCGATTGAACCAGTGTTTCAGAACGGACCAATGAGGTTTGTGGGCTTGGTCAGACTGATGCTTCTAGACGAGCTGGTGTAGTTAATGCTCATGCCACTTCCAAAACTTCTTGTCAGGGGCATCACTTCGATTCCCGAGGCTTCGTACATAGGGTAACAATGGCGCTGATTGGTCTTCTTGGACTTCGTTAGAAGAAGCTGTTGAACTATCAAAATCAATTTTCTTGTACCATTCGGTAAGAGGTTTAAAATAACGTTCACCATTAATGTTGTGACAAAGGATCTCTCTGTGCATGTGGTTAGCTGGTAACTATTTACAATAATATTTGAGGGTGATCCATATCATTGCTAAGAAAAGCACAATAATCCCAAGCTTGTGGAGCATTATTTCTCAAGTTGGATAATCAAGGCTGGTAAACATTATCACTCAGTGTGAGATCTTTCTGTTGGCTACTATTTATTTTATTTTATTGTCACAATTTCTGTTATGCATGTTATTTCCTAATTTAAAGAAAAGCTTCATGTTCCTATTCCTATTCCTATGCATTGCTTATTTATATCTTTGAAGTACAATCACTTATAACAAGTGATGAGGTAGCATATATTGCTTGATACTCAATGTCATTTCACCTGTCGAAGACATCATTAATAAAATTAATGCTATTTTTTCATATGTCAACATTTCAGAATCTTGTCATATTCATCCTGAAGAGGACAAAGCTGTTCCTTAAAAAGACAAGAAAAGGAGGCTGAAGACACCATCCCAAGTTGAGGCCTTGGAGAAATTTTATAATGGTATTGTTGTATTGCTGCTCCTTTTAACATATTTTATAGTTCTGACTTGATGCTAAGTTCACTTGAACTCTTATAAGAAATGTCTCTTACCAAAAGCTTTATTTTACCAAGAACACAAGTACCCCACAAAGTCAATGAAATTACAACTTGTAGAGGAGATAGGATTGTTGGAAAAGTAGGTATCTGGGTGGTTTTGGCATAGAAGGTTGAAAGATAAAAAGCTATCCAAAGAACCTTTGTGGTATTTCAGCTTCACAGGACAGGTTGTTTGCTCAGAGTGAGGATCCCTATGGTGCAGAACCTTTGTGGTACTCATCTCGAAATAGCAGTTATTTGTTGATGAATAGAACAGCAGCCACAGCAGTAGAACAGGTGGGTTGAGTCTTGATTCGAAAAGCACCCAAAATGGCATTGTGAAGGGAACATTTATTGTACAAACCAAGAATCTATCAGTTTGAAACTAAAATGTATTTGTGACTCAAATCAAATATTTTGAATGAGAATAGATTTTTAAATTTTATTTGTAATTGATGTTTTTATTTTTGCATTTCATTTGAATTTAGATGAGTGTAGAGAAACAGGTTATTTGAAGAAAATTAGAAATAAAATTAAGAAAATACAAATTATATAAAAAATGTATATATAGATTTAGTGGCAGTCGCGACTACCACAAAAGATGTCCATGACTACTGCTAATGAGGTTTTAGTAGCAGTTTTTTGCTTTTAGTGGCATTTTCCTGACTGGATTGGATTAGACCAAATCTAGTCCAAGTCAGTGAATGCCGAACTCTCCAAGGTGATAAATAAAGCAAAATAGGAATTGGATAGCAATGTGTATGTGTATGTGAGTGTACCTTTGGAGGCTAGAGATTTACCTTTATATAGACCTCAAGACTCAGTTGAGACGTGGCAAAAGGGATGAGATAGGTTGCCAGCTCACTAGGACAGTAGAAGGCTACATGTCCAATGTTTACAAGGCATGGCGGGTGTCTTTATCTTCCCCACGAAGCGGGGTGGAGGAGCTTATTCTTGCTAGATGGGCTTCGTTTTCACAAACATTTTGGGCTAACTATTCCGTGTGAATGAGGAAGGGAAAGAGATTGTCATGTAAGTCTGAGATTTACTAAAATTGGCGAGGTCTCTAGGTTACAAGCTGCCTAGGTTAGATGTTAAAACTGTATTAGGCATGTGTTCCTAGTAGCGAAGGAAAAGGGCAGGATTCAGCTACGGACAGAAAACCATAGCCTATGTTCGCGTGGCTATAGCCTATGACTACGGTTCAACTGATCCGTAGCCATAGCTCATCTATAGCTATGATTTTTGTCTAAAACTAAAGGATGGATTTAAACAATACAAACCTTTAGCCACAGACTGAACCGTAGCTAAAAGATGCATATTTTTACGGTTTGTAACTACAGTTTTTCATTTATAACCACGGTTCATTATAAAATCGTAACTAAATGTAGCAACCTATAACTACAGTATTTTGTCAAAACCGTGGCTAAAAGAGGCAATCTACAGCCATGGCTTTTTGTAAAACCGTAGCTAAATGTACAAACCTTTAATTATGGTTTTGTACGAAACTGAAGATATATACATCATATTATAACTACAGTTTGGACAAACCGTGGTTAAAACCTGACTATGGCCATGGTTTAATCCAAAAATGTAGCCAATTGTTTTTTAAATAATGATAAAATACCTGTTCCATTCATACATTCCATAACTAATTATTCAAATTAAAATAGTAAAATAGCAATAATTGATACTGCCACCTTAAAGCAATGTTTATTTCATTCATACATCACACGAAAATTATATATTGTAATAAGAAACTACATGCCATGTATAGTTTGATACATCCATTCTGTTACCAGCAAAAATATATTACAAATGTCAAATTTTTCTCAATACATATTAAAGACAAGATGACCTTTAAATAAAAAATTCTAAATATAAAAGAAATATCCATTGTCTCCAACCATGCTTTGAGTCACTCGTTGAATGAAAACCTACAAAGAAAACAAGAAAGAAAGGTTAAAACAAGGATTACTTTGATGACCTAATTAAATATACAACATACACTGAAAAAATAAGTGAAAGAAGCTAGGTAATTAAAATAAATAGTATGTCAATGATATATATTAAATTTCTAATTAAATGTGTTTGGTGCTGACTAGTTTCTCATGAGAAAGGATGAAAAATATATTGCTTTTAGGTTATATGCCCCGCATTAACTTGGCATTAGAGTCGTCTTAGATTAAGGTGAGGTGTTTGGTTATATGAGCAGTGTTTCTTTGGGCCTTTAGTCGGTGGATAACGTTAGTAATAGTAATAGTAACGAGCAGTGGTTCTTTGGGCTTTAGTTGGTGGATAACGTTAGTAATAGTAATAGTAATTAATATTAATGATTAATAATTTTATATTAATGTACTTATGAAATTATTAATAATTTATTTTATAGTTTAATTATTATTAAAAAGAAAACTTTAATTATTATTTCTATGCAATAGTAATGAGTTAATAATTTCTCAATTATTAATTCTTTATATTCATTTACTTTAATAAATTCTTAATTCTTAATTTACTTTAAAAGAGTAATTAATAAATAATAAATATTTACTTCATAATTATAACCATGGAATTTTAGTTATTTGTGGCTATAGTGATAAATAGTTCTTTAGCCACGGACAAAATAATTTTTAACCACAGACAAATTGTCCGTAGCTAAAGCTCAACGTCTGCTTTTATAACTTATAGCCACGGATGCATTATGACCGTGCTTATAAATATCTTTTACATGGACAGAATAACTTTTAACCACGGACTTAGTGTCCGTAGCTAAATCTCAACTTCTGCTTTGTAACTTATAGCCATGGATACAATATAACCGTGGCTATAAATAGCTTTTAGCCATGGACAATTTGTCCGTAGCTAAAGCTCAACTTTTAGCTACAGAGAAATTATCCGTAGCTAAAGTTCAACTTCTGCTTTCGTAACTACGGATACATTATAACCGTGGTTATAAATATCTTTTAGCCACGGACAAAATAACTTTTAACTACGGATAAATTGCCCATAGCTAAATCTCAAAATTTTACCATAAACATCAAATTATCCGTGATTATATCCCATGTTTTAGCTACGTTTTTTTGACCGTAACTAAAGTACCGTAGCTATAACCCCATTTTCCTGTAGTGGAGGTTGGAGGATAATCGGGTTTCATAAGTCGATCTAACGAGGTGCCTTCAAGTGAGGTCCTACCACAAGCATAGCCAAGAGAATGGCAAGGCATGATTAGAGCGAGAGATCATCCATCATAAATGAGAATGAGAATGGGGTAAAAGAGTTTTTATAACCAATATTTTTTTCGATAAAATGATAAATAAGAAACCAAGTGTGAGTATTTATGTGGAGGAAGCTACCAAACATACAATTTTTTTGCATAACTGAACATCCAAAATTTTTACCTCCTTGATAGGGGAATTTGGATCTATTTCATCATAGAGCACACCTCACACCAAGGAATCAAGATTTCCTCCTCAAAGATAAAGGATGGTAATTGGGTAGGCACAAGACTCTACCTACCTTTTTAGATCTCTTAATCCATACCCTCTCCAAAATTCATGGTAGATTGGATTTTCATAGCTCAAACCCTCTTTGCACATGAAAATGTAAAACCCTTTCCAACCTTACTCTCGGGTGGAATGGGTGAGATTGGTAGGTTGGGTTTAGAACCTGTATTTAATTTCCTATTATTTTTAATTATATTAAAAGTAATAAACAAGTAAAATAGCATGAACAAATATCAAAATTTCCAAGTATTTGAGTAACATGTACAAAACACATAAACTACTAATTATCCTTCACATGAATTTCAAAATATTATATATCCAACACCTATTACATTGGTTCATATGCCTTCAAACAATATGCAGGTCAGGTAGAGTCATGTATAGCCTAATATCATACTCTACTCATACCCATATGGGTTGTGAAATCCCAAAACCCGTCTGGTGGAGGGTGATTTGGCCCGACCTCGTAGCATGGGGACACGTGGACATGACCTGGCATAGGTGACAACTCAGCGTGACAGCCTGGCCATAACTCGGCGTAACAAACTCGTCGGAGCCCGGCCGGACAACTCGGTGGATGTGGCAACTCGTCGGGAAGCAAGACCCAGCTTACCCCGAATTCTCTCCAAGGGTGGAGCGCCTCGAGCTCCCTCCATGCGAGGAGTCCCGATCTCCTCTTGAGACCCGAGCTTCTCCTAATGAACCTCGAGGTCTTCCTTCTTCAGAAGGGAACACCCCGACCTTCGGCTAAGTATCCCGAGGTAGAAACACTTCGGGTCAGCAATGTTAACACTCCTGTCCATACTTGCCTAAGGCCCGCCTCAAGTGTAAGCACCTCAGCGTACCCCGGCACCTTAGTGTAAGATAGTTCGACCCAAGGTAGTTTGGTGCAAAGTAGCTCGGCAACCTGCAGGAAAGATCCGCCCGACAGCCGTACCTACCGAATCTGGAGGCTGCGCCCACGTCTCTTGTCAGGCGGTGTCGTGCCTGCCACTTCTGCCAGATGTGGCACGCCTGACAAGTCCGTACCCTGCAACGACTGCCCGCATCGGCCACCTCGGTTCTGGCAGTAACGGTTGTGGCAGAGGCGGTTACACCTGATTTGATAAGATCTCCGATATAAAAAGACCCCGACCTCCAAGGAGCCAGGGTATTGTGTTTGCGCCATATGCACTCTTAGTTCTCTCTCTTTGTATTCTCTTTAATCCTCTCAAAGTTCTAACTTAAGCATCGGAGTGTTCCTGCTGGGCAAGCCCCCCGCGAATTCTTCACCTTCCTTTTTGTCTCAGTTATCGTCCGTCATAGATAGGAGCTAGGTTTCTGCCAGGTAGGAGTGCCCGGATCAAGCAGCATCACCGTCCTACCCCAAAATCCATTTTTTAAGGAAAAAAGACCATCCCTATTAAGGTGCATAAGGGTGGATGCTGATCACGTAGGTAGAAATTTCCATCCCTATTCATTGAATTGGTCCTCACACCCATGTCACAACACTCGTAGCAGACATTTTCCTATCGAGCTTCCATGTCAATCCACAAGTAGGAAACCCATGTCTCAATACATTCTGGGGTATAAAAGAAGTTCTCAATTCAAAACTTTATTATGGTTCTTCATGGAAAATGATGATGACGAAGGAAGAGAGGCTACAGAAGTTGAAGCCAAGCTCTTGCTTAGGATGGGTGTCATTGGACTCCAAAGAAGCTTGTAGAGGAGTGAAAACAAAAGCCCTAAGATTGTAGCCAAAATCCTTCTTTAAAAGCTATTGTAATCTTCCTATCTCAGCCAAAATGCTATTGGAGAAGAAATTAGAATTTTGGGTTTAGTTAGAATATCACCACAGCACCGAAAATTAGGTAGAAGGATGGAGGGTAATATTGGGTTTTAAAAAAAGTATAGGTAATGTGGTGTCACATGTGTATAGATTTTGAGGGAGCATTAACGGACATCAATGGTAGGGATAGAACTAGTCAATAGTCAAAAAGCTTAGGGGGTACTCTAAGACAATATGTAAACAGTAAGGGTATAGTTTGTAAATTAGCGAAACAGTAAGGGTACAACCTCTATTCCTAGGCATATGTTCATACTCTTATCCATTATTATATTTTTCCTTAGTTTTTTTTTCTTACTTCGTATTTGGATTTTTTAATAGCACATTGAAATGATTAAATAAAAATTTTACTTAGGCCCATAATTTGACCAAAGGCCTCTTGGAGTCACCACTCTCCGTGAACTCAGGGTGGTGAGTCCCCAAACAAAAGGTTTCTCTTGATTTTTTTTTATAGTGACTCCACGTACCTTGCTTGTTCAAACCCAAATTCTAGGGTTTTAGCTTAGGAGAGGGAAGGGGTGTGGCACCTCTCTCTTGTACCTGATGAACCCCTAATGGCATGATTTGTTTCTCTTGTGAAAGAGTTAGATAAAACTGAATCTACAATTGATATCCAATGCTTACATCATTGGATTAGACAAACCATCAAATAGCTCATAATCAAGAATTTTACATGGTTTGTGGTGTCTAAAATGCTTCGAGTTGGAGTCCAATGAGTTTGGTGGTATCGGAGTTCCCCCTTAACACTCCTCTAAGAACCAACAATTCCTCAAAATGAGAAAGAGAGGTTTAGGCACATGTCTGATCAAGCTCTTCCCTTCTTTAGATCGAATTCCAATGAGTGGGGTGGTACTGGTGTTCCTCCCCTTCACACCTCTCTTGGAACTAGTTGTCTACTTGGAGAAGGGGCAGCATTGAGTTTAACCCAAGCCCCTTCTTCCTATCTCAAAGTTGGAATGAGATTGGTAAAAGCAAAATGCCAATGGGAGGACCAGACCTTACCTACGTTTAAGAGGGAGAATGGAGCAGAAGGTTTCGATGTGCCCCTATGTTTTGGGAGGAAATTCCAAGGAGTTTAAGCTTCACACCTACCTAGAACTCAAAGAAATCACTACTGCAAATGGGAGAAAGTGAACAATGGCAGTTGTTGAGGTGTTCCTACAAATCTATTGTCTTCAGGCATTCTTGGTTACAATGTCGAGAGGTGGACGATGTGAAGATATAGAAAACTGATAGGGGTGGACTTCAGTAGAGGAGAACTACTACAAATAGTTAACGACAGCTTGTTCCAAATCCTTTCTCAGGAACAAAAGCGAAGAGAATAAATAAAAGAAGAAAAGGAAAAGATAATGACAATGAAGATAAGTTAATAAGAAAAGAGAGAAAGAGAGAGAGAGGTTGATGTCACATGTGTATGAATTTTGGAGAGATGTCATATGATGTCACATGATGTCACATAATATTAGTTTAAAAAAAAAAAATTATAAGTCATATGATGTCACATGTGTATGAATTTTGACAGAATGTGAATACACGCGAGTAGAATTAGTCAATTGTCGATTAACCAATGAGGGTACAGCCCCTATTCTTAGACATGTGTTCATACTCCTGTCCATTATTATATTTTTTATTAGTTTTTTTATTAAGATTTTTTAATAGCATATTCAAACGATCACAAGAAAACTTTTACCTATTAAAACGATTGTACTGTAGCCCCAAGAATACGGCAAAAGCTAGAAAAGAATCAACGACCCAATCCAAACGAGATATTCCTGTTCGGTTTAAGCCAACCAAATCGAGCATCCAATTGATAGTAATTTTGCTCGGTTTTTGCTACTTTTCATTAGGATCAATAAAGAATAATTAATAAAAAATATAGAATGGAGTTTGAAAGTCCAAGAATTTGAATTGCCACAAGACAGTTTCTTATTTCGTATAGACGGGATAACCTACCAATAAATCACGTTTCAATCCTTTATTAAAATTATTCCACACCGCACATCGAGGATTGAAATCGTATTTTATAGACAGAAAATCCCAATTTTATATAATATGAAGCCCAAGCCCCAAAGAAAACGATAAAAAAAAAAAAATCGTGGGTGGATTTAGATTGGTCAAAACTCTTTCCATACTGTATCTTTTCAGGCATAAAACGAGATCCGGTCTCCAACAGTATATACCGACGGCAAAGAGATCAATTGTCGGTGGACTCTCTCCAAACTCCAACGCATCTGAACAAGCAAGCTTTGGGTAATGGTTCTCTTCTTCACAGGAACTTCGTATCTTCAGCCCTCAAAACTTCCTTTGGTTCTATTTCAATTATCCTTGGTTTTCTTATTGCTAATCCCTTGTTCCAATTCATTATCCTTCAACATTTCCAGTTTTGACCAAAAACCACGAGACATAGTGTTGACAGGAGATGCAAACTTCTCCAAAAATGGCGTTGAGCTCACCAATAACCAACAGAACTCCCGAGGTCGAGCTACATATAAAGATTCGGTGCGTCTCTGGGACAAGGAAACACGAAATCTCACGGACTTCACCACCCGTTTCTCGTTAACCATTGCGACGATAAATAACTCCCTTCCTGCTGATGGGTTGGCTTTCTTCCTCGCCACATCAAACGGTTCTGAGCACCCTGCAAATTCAGCAGGTAGCTGTCTTGGTCTTCTCACTTATGACGATTATCTCGATAAAGTGTGCCTCAACAACACAGACAATCAACTCATTGCAGTAGAGTTCGATACTTATTGTGACGACCGTGTAGATCCACTATACAATCATGTGGGTATTGATCTCAATTCAATTAAGTCTGTGGAAACTACTCGATGGTATGGTACTATTACGAATATAGGAAGCACAGTTGATGTTCGGATTACCTATAATTCTAGCACACAAAATCTGAGTGTTGTCTTGGCATATGCTGAAAAGCCAGTAGCCATTAGCAATGGGGACCCTGACCTTTCTTATAAAGTTGATATGAGGAAGTTCTTACCCGAATGGGTGACTATTGGGTTTTCTGCTGCCACTGGTCTGGGGGGCTTAGAGACCCATCAAATTCATTCCTGGGAATTCTATTCGAGTATGGAAGTAGAGACAAAGAAGACGAATTCGAGTATGGAAGTAGAGAAAAAGAAGACAAACAATACAAGATTGTTTGTTGGACTGTTTGTTGGTGCAGGTACTTTGATGGTTCTGAGCATTATATTTATATGGCTTACCATGCGTATGAAGAGAAAGAGGGACACAGAAGAAGTGGAAGATGATGATGATGATTCTATGAATGATGAATTTGAAAAGGGAGCTGGTCCTAAAAGGTTCTTGTATGGTGAATTGGCTCGGGCGACAAATGACTTCCATGAAGAACAAAAGCTTGGAGAAGGAGGGTTTGGAGGTGTTTATAGAGGTTTACTGAGTGATGTCAACTTGGAGGTGGCCGTCAAGAGGGTCTCCAAAAGGTCTAAACAAGGGATAAAGGAGTATACATCTGAGGTGAAGATCATTAGCCGATTACGACATAAAAACTTGGTCCAACTTGTAGGGTGGTGCCATCAACGAAAGGAGTTTCTCCTTGTGTACGAGTTCCTGCCCAATGGGAGTCTTGATTCCCATCTTTTTGGACAGAAGGAATCACTAACATGGAAGGTAAGGTATGATATTGCTCTTGACTTGGCCTCTGCACTTCTCTATTTGCAGGAAGAGTGGGAACAATGTGTTTTTCATAGAGACATTAAATCAAGCAATGTTATGTTAGACTCTAACTTTAATGCAAAACTTGGGGATTTCGGGTTGGCCAGACTTGTGGACCATGGCCAACGAGCACAGACAACTGTGTTGGCTGGCACCATGGGTTACATGGCTCCAGAATGTGTTATAACTGGCAAGTCTAGCAAAGAATCAGATGTCTACAGCTATGGAATTGTTGCTCTGGAGATTGCTTGTGGAAGGCGGCCTGTTGAACCAAGGCTAGAATCGAGTAAGGTAAGATTGGTGGAATGGGTATGGGAGCTCTACGGAAGAGGAATGCTATTTGAAGCAGCAGAATCTAGACTTAAAAAATATGGGTTTTGATGAAAAACAAATGGAGTGTTTGATGGTTGTTGGGCTATGATGTGCTCATCCAGATTCCAACCTCCGACCCTCCATAAAGCAAGCGATGCAGGTTCTTAATTTTGAAGCTCCATTACCCACTCTCCCGCCTAAGATGCCGATACCCACTTATTGTGTCCCCCAATTTAATGCATGTGATCATTCGAATTCATCTGATGTTGTGTTCCCTTCTACTAATTCTTATACTATATCTCTCATGTACCCACGCTAAGTCATATTTTAATAAATTATGTTGTATTGACATTAATTTTCTGTATTGTTTTTTATGTTTTCCTTTGTTTATTTAAGTGTGGCTCATCTATTATAGGTAGGGGTGTCAGTTGGACTGGATTTGGTCCAATCAGATCCAGTCCAATGTGGGTCCAATATAAATGAATCGGGTCCAATTCAAACCAATAAATGCTTTGGATTAATCTGGACCTGTCCAATTCGATGCCTGGACCATCTAGTCTGTTCAAATTCATTTTTTATTTAAATTGGTTTCAACCCAAACGCAGTCCATTGACACATGTATTCTTATCTTAGATCAATGGACCACGTATTCGCTTAATTCAAACCAATCCAATATAAATTTGTTACGAACGGACCAGGTCCAGTCCAATTTAATAAATATTTTAGACTGGATTGGTCCAATCCAATATGCCTTGTTGGTCCATCCAATCTGTCCAAATTGATTTATTGACACCGTTTATAAAAATAAATGAAGTTTTAATTTTCTTTATACAGTTTCCCAATTATTCGATTTGCAATGTTGATTAGGATTGTAGTTAACGATTGTTGAAAGAAACTAAATGAAAAATCTAGCTTAGAGTTTCTTCGTAAAAATTTTATTTACATTTAATAAAGGATTTTCGGCTCTAACAACTCTTGTACTTCGCAAAAAAGCCACTTATAATCTGAGGGGCTAATTTAGACCTCGGACTAAGTTGAAAGAGACACCGTTAGCCTAAAAATACATGGTGTTAGTGACACAATTTACAAAATAGTGTATTGTTAAATCAAAAAATTGAAAAATTACAAATGAATTCCATTGAATAAAATGAACTATTTAATGTAGAATTAATAAATATTGAAAATAATATAAGTGGGTTCCACTTGAACTTTCCTCTATTTAGAAGAAAAATAGTTGGTGGGCTCCATTTGAATTTCCTCTTTGAATGGAAAAACAATAGGTGGGACCTACTTGAAATTTCCTCTCTACCTCTCTCTCTCTCATTCTTGGCCGAATCTCCCTCCTATCTTCTACCTGCTTTCCACATGCCACCTTCGCTGCAACTCTCAGCAGCGGTTGAGAGTTAAACAAGCCTAAAAGTGGTCAGTATCTAGACGATACAAACCAAATTTTGAATGAGACATCTGTGGTTCGCTCCAATCTAGTTTCTGTAACACTGTTTTTTTGGCCAAGTTTGGTAACCTTTCTATCCAATTACTAATCACAAAGACAATAAATTGAAAAGGGTTTCAAAATCTTGAAAAGAAAGACAGAAAATCTGAGAGGGAGAGAGAGAAAGAGGCAGCCCTTCCATCATGTTGTCAATAAAATCTGGTGTTGAACAACTCCTCATCCAAGGTCATGGTGGAAGCTTCTACAACCTTCTATTCGCTCTCAACCATCGGCACCTGATGAGAAGACAAAGGAGGTGGAAGAATCTGTCGCAAGCCTAAAAGACTCATCAGTAACCTCAAGAGCCGCTGCCTATACATCAACGACCAATGGTGATTTGGCACAAGGCAGAAGCCAAGAAGAGTTAGGAAAGTTGAGCGATGCAGACTTTCATCTAAGAGCCAACGATGTAACATCATAAACCCTAATTGTCATTTTTAAGGTAGGGAAGGTCCCCCTCCAAATCCAAGTCCAAAATTGATAATGTCATTATTTTTCGTACTTATTCAGAATTGGCTCTTGAAGTCTTTTTTGATGCTGACTGGGTTAGTTGCCCTATTGATTGTCGCTCCCAAGGGGATTTCTGTGTTTACCTAGGTCGTAATCTGATTTGATGGAGTTCTCATAAATAGTCTATGGTTTTTCGCTCCAAAACAAAATCAGAATATGATATAGTCTTGCCTTTATTGCCGCTGAAATTCTTTGACTCTAGATGTTACTCATGGAGCTTGGTTTCAAGCTCCCTCGCCCACTTGTCATCTGGTGCGACAATTTGAGTGCCAAGTTTCTCTCCTCCAATCCTATCCACCATTCTTGCACCAAGTACATAGAATTGGATGTTTACTTTATAACGGAAAAAGCTACGATCGGCCTTCTACTAATCAATCACATTCCCAGCCATGATCAGATTGCAGGCATTCTTATCAAACCACTACCATCAACAAGGTTTGATGACCTTACATCCAAACTTACCGTCTTCGAGAGACCGCTAAGCTTGCGGGGGGATGTTAGAGTATCTCAATAGTTATGATAGACTTCTAACTGTGATGGTTATCTCTGATAGCTATCCTAGATAACTAACCATGGTTACCTAGGATAGTTATCCTAGATAACTTATCACCTTATCTCATTATCATGTAATTTCCTAAATAAACTCTAACTTTGTAATTGTTATCTTTTATACATAATTATTCTCTTGTAGCTTCTCTATTTAAACGATTCAAGAGACCGATCATTTTGAACAGAGTCATTCCATTCTCATTGTTCTAGTATTGCTCTTATACAAGGTAAAGTTGAATCCAATCTTCTGACATTGTTCATGTTAGATCTGATCCAATTGGATTTGATAGGACTCGATTTGAATTTGAATCCTATCAGTAAGTTGGATATTTGGATTTGATCCGATCCAATCTGACTTGTTTTCTTTAAAAATTAAATTATTAAGAGAATAGTAAAATATACTAATTTAAATAAAATAAAAATAAAAAATACAAGTATTTATTAATTATTTTCATCATATATATACATGTGTTTTATAAAAAATAAATAATATAACAAAATTATAAAAATTTAATACAAAAAATATATTTATAAATAAATAAATAACATATATATGTATTATATATTTATATTTATAAATATATAATATAAATAATCCATCTTGACCCATGGAGTCAAGAGGTTGAATGGCTCATTCAATAAAAGGGTAGGGTCAGCTTTTGGAATGTTTACTAAGACTTGTGCTAACTGCTTTTGTTTAACATATTTGGGGTAAATTAAAAGGAACATGCACTATTTTTTGAAAAAGTCCCTTCCTTGGGATTTGGTTTGCTCTCAAGTTGCTTATGATATCTGATGGAGCGCAATCCAGCCGGTCTTAGCTGTCAACGAACTCGCCTCTGAGCTGGAGCATCGGGGAGCCTGAAACGAGAAAGATGAGAGAAATCCGGGGGGAACCCGGTGTGATAACTCCAAAGCTCAAGTCAGTAATCTTTCAAAGTCAAAGTGTAGACCAGATAGCGCAAAGTTCACATATCTTGCTTGTTGGGGGCAGGGGCTCTTATAATCACTTCGCGCACTCGCTTCGAGGCCCTTGTCAGGTCGGGTATGATTTTCCTTGCGCCTGTCAATTCGGCCATCATCCTTTTTGCTGGGACAGAACCGTCACTGCCTAACTGTCTCTCTAACTGGAGATGGCGGTGTCATGTGGCGGTGGCAGGTGGCCGTTTAGAGTGCGGTCGTCAAGCGTCAGATCCCAAGTCAGTCTGGTGCGGCACCCTCGGGTACGGACTTCCTCAATGTCAGGCATAGTACAGTTTGTTTGGTTTTGGTGCTCTGAAGGTGATGTGGAGTGGTGAGCGAGGCAAAGTCCTGAGTTTGGAGGTATGTATAGGGCATGTCAGTTCGGCGAGGGGTATCCCGAGCTGTTACAAGGCAGGCTAGTTCGGCGAGGTGTATCCCGAGCTATTACAAGGCAGGCCAGTTCGGTAAAGTGTATACCGAACCGTTACAAGGCAAGCCAGTGCAACGAGGCGTATCCCGAACTGTTACAAGGTGGGCCAGTTCGGCGAGGTATGTCCCGAACTGTTGCAAGACATGCCAGTTGCTTTTGCCACGTGTCACGCCTTAGACTTGCTTTTGTGTCGAGCTATTGCTTTTGCCACATGTTGCATAACTGTGAGGTCGGGCCAAATATTCCTTCATCAATTGCCCCCCACTCCTCGCGCCAAGTGTCTTGCCCTGGTGTGGGGAGTTTTGCGAGGTGGTAGGTGGATTTGTCCCGTCCTTCGAATCTTGACTGCGCGAGTTGCTTTTTCCAGGGTTCTTCGGTTCCGAGAATGCGGGAAACGTGCCTACTGCTCATAAATGTTGATGGTCATGACAACGCGTGTTTAAATTTCAAAAATTCGCGCCGTTGGGACGTGACAGCGGGTCATTTAAATTAAAAAAAAAGCATGCCACTGTCGGACGTGCGCTGGCGGTTGTCAGGGAGACGTGCGGCGCGGTCAGTTTTAGAAAGACATGCGTCGGCGCGACGTCGGTTTCAAAAAGGCGTGCGCTGATGTTTCGCTCTTTTTGGAAAGACGTGCGCCAATCATGTCTCGACCTCAGGGGACGTGCGGTCAGCGCGAATGTGGGCCATCGGATCGTCTTTGATTTGCACGATCGGTTATTGGTTACTGTAGCTATAAATAGTGGGGGACCCCAGTCGATTTGTCACTTCTGTGGTTTGCCTATTGAGCTCGCGTCCAACTTTTCAGCTCGCATCCAAGTTTTTTCAACTCACGTCTAGGCTGGTTACATAGCCTCTAAGGTTTTTTGGCTTGTTTCTGTCTCCGGAGCCTACAAAACTTTCTTTCGGTGAGTACCTTCCTGAATCCACCTCTTTTCCTCAATGTCTAGCTTTGATAGATCAGATGACTCTTCAAGTAGGACTGATGTTGGTTCTACAAACCGAGCCGTATCCCCCGACTGCCTTAGTGATCCTGAGGTGGAACTCGATGACGACTATGAAGTCGTAGGCCGAGCCGCTTCGGACAGTTTGGCGTCTACCTCTCGCCGAGGTCGGATGCTAGACAGGTTTGGTCCCTCGACCATGACGCCCGAGGGGCTTCAATCTATACTTATGTCTTACAATCTGCCTGAGGGGTATACATATTTCATTCCTTCGGGTAGCTTTCCTTGGGAACACGGTCCTGATGAGATCGTGATTTTTTGATAGCAGCTCGCTGTGGGTTGCGACTTCCTTTCCACCCCCATCCCGTCAAAGTCATAAACCACTTCGGTGTCACCATTGGCCAGCTTCATCCGAACTCTATTCGGAACTTGGTGGGGACAGTCTCCCTTTTTTGCAAGCAGAATGTCCCTTTAGACTTGGAGAAATTCTCCTCCACCTTGATGCTCAAGAGATATGCGGGTTCTCTTCTTGGGGGAAGACGAGCGTATTACCTTTCTCCTCGCCCGGGCTTTAAGCTTCTGCATGATCTTCCTAATAAGGTCCCGGCGTGGAAGCGGGACTACTTCAGTGTGCGAAGTGCACAAGGATGGCCCTTTCAGACTGGGTGGGGTGAGGCCGCTCCTGATTCAGGTGTTACTCTCGACAAAGAGACGGTGAAGGGCCTCCGGCAGTGGGCACGGCAAGGTTTAAAGTGCCATCATTACTTAACGGAGGCCATGCTTATTGCGCCCGACCTGAGTTCGGGTAGGTTTCTAGTTCTGCGGTTTCTTGCTTGCTTTGTTCCTTCATTTTTTCTGATGTCGAAATTGTTTCTGCAGGTGTGATGGACGTGGAGAGAACTCGTGGGGGGCATTTGTTCCAAGGCATGAAGAGGAGGAAACGAGTCGCCAAGTGAACTTGTACCGAGCTGCCCCCGGATGAGGAGCCTCAAGTTCCAGGCCACACGCCGGAGGATCTGCCCAGGGAACCTGAGGTGACTCCACCGATGCATGAAGCTGTCGGGGCGCTTTACGCTGAGACCACTTATACGGGCGCTCCTGCATACTCTAGTGCTCTTGCTCACTCTGGGTCCGCTCATATGCGGGTTGGGCCCTCGGGTTCGGGAGCTCAAGGGGAGTTCAGGAGCGTGTTGACACCGAACTATGCTCTTCAGAAGAGTAGGTAGGCTACTTTCCCCGAGGAGATCACGACGTGGACCGATCTTCCTTTGAACCAGGTCGCCTGCCGCGCCGTAACACATGCTATGGTGGTAAGTTAGATTTTGTCTGCCTTTTTCATTTTCTATCGCTTTTGCTGTTACTGCTCACTTGTTTCTTTTGGTAGGTGAATTCTTCAATTCACGCCTTAGAGACCCAAGTGGAGAGGAGCTCGTGACAGGCGCGAGCTGCTGAGGCTGCCGCCCATGCTGCTAAAGAGGCGTTCGCGTCGCCATGGCCAGGCAGACGAGGTCTCAGCGTGATGTCGAGGCCATAGGGGTCGTCGTCAAGCACATGGCAGACTTGAAGTTGGACTTGCAGCATCAAGTCGAATATCTTCAAGAGGATGTCAGGGAGAAAACGCAGATCTTTTCCCAAGGCATTGAAGACACCAAGAAGAAGGCCGTTGAAGACTATATTGCCTCTCCACGTTTTGACGATCTGATGGTGGATTCTTACAAAAAGGGGTTCAAGCTGAGCCAGTGGATGATCCGGAACACGTACCCCGACCTCGATGTTAGTGCCATATCCACTTCATGGATAACTCAGGAGATGACCAATGCTACCGATGGCGAGCCGGACTCTGAAGGAGAGGCAGGGCCTTTGGGTGTTGTTGAAGTGCCATCTGATGGCGAAGAAGTAGCTCCGGGCATGTAAAGATAATCTTTTTTTTTCTTTTTTTTTTGTAGTGCCTTCTGATGGCCAATGCACTCCTGTTTCTTGCAATGGAATAGATAATCTTTTCTCCCAAGTGTTCCTCTTTCCCAAACTGATTCTTTGTCGAACTGATAATATGCCACTTTCTTGTTCAGATTATTGTACTTCCGTGACCTGTTTTGCCACGAAGGCTTTTGCAGCGAACTGTTTTTTTGCCGAGTTGATAATATGCCCGACTTTTCTTTGCTTGTTTACACCGAGGTTCCTCTTGGATCTGCATCGTGGCCCATAGGACCTTATAGCTATTTCGTCCACTTCACTTGGCGGTTTATAGGTAGTATCGCCTTAAGTTCACGATGTTCCACGCTTGAGGTACTTGTTTGCCTTCCAATGTTTCAAGCTCGTATGCCCCCCCGAGCGCTCTCTTTACTTTATAGGAACCTTCCCAGTTTGGTCCAAGTATGCCCATGCCAGGTTCAGGCACCATAATCTTACGAAGGACCAGGTCGCTGACTCGGAAGCTTCGTTGCTTTACTCTGGCATTGTAGTAGCGAGCTACCTGCTGTTGGTAGGCCGCTGTCCGGATGTGCGCGAGGTCCCCTTACCTCGTCCAGTAGGTCAAGGTTGGTACGTAACTCATCTCCATTTGTTCGATTGTCGTATGTTTCTAGTCGCAATGTTGGTACTTCGATTTCCACCGGGATCACTACTTCAGTGCCGTAGGTGAGGTTGAAGGGGGTTTCTCCCATGGCGGTTTTTTCTATAGTTCGGTGAGCCCACAAGACACTTGGTAGCTCTTCATCCCACAATCCCTTAGCTTGATCCAGACGTGCTTTCAGTCCGCGCAGGATGGCTCTGTTCATTACTTCCGTCTGACCATTTGCATGCTGGTGTGCGACTGATGTAAAGTTTTGCCGAATCCCCATGTTCTGGCACCACTCTTGGAACTTGATATCCTCGAACTGCTTTCCGTTGTCAGAAATTAGTACCCGAGGTAACCCCAAACGACATACTATGTTCTTCCAAAAGAAGTTCTGTATGTTTCGAACTGTAACAGTTGCCAGAGGTTTGGCTTCTATCCACTTCGTGAAGTAATCTACTGCAACAACTAGGAATTTTCTTCCACCTGTTGCTGGCGGGAATGGCCCCAGGAGGTCGATGCCCCATTGTGCAAAGGGCCATGGGCTGGCGAGGTATTTGAAGTCGGAAGCAGGCTGATGGTGGATATTGGCGTGCTTCTGACACTTGTCGCATTTTTTGACGAGCTCGACAGCTTCTGCCTTCATCATTGGCCAGTAGTATCCTTGTCGAAGTGCTTTTTGGGCGAGTGCTCTGCCCCCCAAGTGTCTGCCGCACAGGCCTTCATGAGTGTCGCGGAGTACGAACTCGGCTTCGGCAGGTCGCAGGCAATGCAAGTAGGGGAGCGTGTAGGACCGTCGGTATAACCGTTCGTCTATTATGACATATTTGGCTACCTGGCGCTGCACCCTCTTGGCCGCATTGCGTTTTGCAGGGAGGGTTCCATCTATCAAGAAGCTCGCGAGTGGGTCAATCCAGATCGGCTCTGCTTCGAGGACGGGAGCGACCTCCTCTGCCCCCCTGAGAATACTAGGCCAAGGTAAATTCTCTATGTACATGGTTCTCATGTTGTTGTGACTTGCGCTGGCTAACTGGGATAGAGCGTCGGCCTTAGTGTTCTCTGACCTCGGGATTTGCCTGATGAAGTGTGACTGGAAGTTGAGCAAGGCCTCTTTTACTTTCACCAAATATGCGAACATGGAGAGCTCGCGTGCTTCATACTCGCCCATAACTTGGTTGACCACGAGCTGGGAATCGCTGCAGATGACCAAGTGCTTTGCCTTTACCTTTCGCACTAGGTTCAGCCCAGCTATCAGTGCTTCGTACTCTGCCTCGTTGTTGTATGTCGCGAACTCAAAGCGTAGTGCGTATTCTAATTTTGTGCCGCCCGGGCCGCATAAGACTATTCCAGCCCCGCTGCCTTGCTGGTTCGAGGAACCATCCACGTGAAGGATCCAGGGCTCCTCATCCCAGTTCGCGTTTCGCCTGACCAGGAGAGATGCCACATTGGCTGCTACTTCACAGGGTTTAGACTCTATTGGCTCGGGAGCTCCAGGTTCGCCCGAACTAGGGACCTCGGGCTCAACCTGTAGGGCTTCGTGGTTGAAAGTGCACTCGGCGATAAAATCTGCCAAAGCTTGGGCCTTAATTGCGGTCCGTGGTTTGTACTGGAGATCGTACTCGCTAAGTTCGATGGCCCATTTCGTCAGCCTACCGGAGACCTCGGGCTTCAATAAGACTTGTCTTAGGGGTTTGTCGGTTAAGACGATGACGGTTTGAGCTTGGAAGTACGGGCGAAGTTTCCGAGCTTATATCACCAGTGCGTAGGCAAATTTTTCTATCTGCGGGTACCTTGTTTCTGCTCCCTGCAGAATTTTACTAACATAATAGACGGGCCGCTGGACCCGATCTACTTGTTTTACTGATACCAAACAGACCACTTCGTCGCTCGCCGAGAGGTATAGTTCTAAGACCTCGCCCTCCTCGGGTCTAGCTAAGGTTGGTATGGTGGCGAGGTAACTCTTTAGCTCGTCGAACGCGAGCTGGCAATCTCGGGCCCATTCGAACCCTTTGCCTTTGATTGCCTTGAAGAAAGGCAGGCAGCGGTTTGTCGACTTGGACATGAAGCGGCTCAGAGCGGCTATGCGACCGTTTAGCCTTTGAACTTCTTTTACTTTCCGAGGTGGTCTCATATCAAGGATGGCCTTTATTTTGTCTAGGATGGCCTCAATACCGCACCGGTTGACAATGTACCCTAGAAACTTACCCGAGGTGACACCGAAGACACACTTGTTTGGGTTTAGTCTCATGTTATATTGACACAAAATTTGGAAGATAGAATCCAAGTCTTTTATTAATTCTCGCGAAAACTGTGTTTTGACGACCATGTCATCTACATAACATTCGATTTCCGTGCCAATTAAAGGCCGAAAAAGTTTATTTACAAGTCTTTGAAAGGTCTCACCAGCATTCTTTAGCTCGAAGGGCATGACCTTGTAACAGTACAAGCCGAACTTAGTAATGAAGCTGGTTTTTTCTTGGTCGGACTGGTCCATCTTAATCTGGTTGTAGCCTGAGTAGGCGTCCAGGAAGCTTAGCAGCTCGTGTCCCGAGGTCGCATCCACCAGGCGGTCAATTTGGGGCAGGGGGAAGCAATCTTTTGGGCAAGCTCGGTTCAGGTCGGTGTAGTCGACGCACATACACCACTTGCCGTTGGCTTTTTTCACCAGCACTAGGTTGGCTACCCAGCTCGGGTAATGAACTTCCCTTATGAAGTCCGCTGCGAGGAGCTTTTCGACTTTTTCGTCGACCGCCCTCCAGTGCTTCGGGGCTAAGTTGCATTTCTTCTATCTAATGGGTCTGACTACAGGGTCAGTGTTAAGCTTGTGAGTTATAAGGCCGGGGTCAATACCGTGCATATCTGTCACGGACCATGCAAAAATGTCTAAATTTTGGAGTAAGAAACTCACCAGTTCAGTTTGCAAAGGCTAGTTGACGGAGGCACCAACCTGTAGTGTTCGCGTCGGATCTGTAGCCGAGGCCGGGACTGCGACTATTTCCTCAGTGGGCGAAGCTCGTTCCTCGCCCTGCTCTGCAGGTCGCTCTAGTTCGAGATCGTTGGCTGCCTTGGTTTTTCCCTTCAGGGTGGCAACATAGCATTTGCGGGACTCAAGTTGGTCGCCCCGTGCTACCCCCACACCGAAGTCCATGAGGAACTTCATTGCCAGATAATAGGTGGAGACCACTGCACGCAAAATATGCATAATTGGTCGCCCTATTATGGCGTTGTATGGGGAGGGGGTCGCGACCACCAGGAAATCGTGGTTGAGTCTTACCGCGCACAGCCATGTGCTGACTTCCACAGGTACTGTTATTTTTCCCAACGACCTAACTTCCTCTCCGTTGAAGCCTACCAGAGGAGTGTGAGCGGGTTTCAAATCGCTTTTCTGCAACTGCAATTGGTCGAACGCCAATTTGAATAGTATGTCCGCCGAACTGCCTGAGTCTACCAGTACGCGCCGGACTTCGGCTGATCCTTAGCTTTATGACGAGCCCGTCGTCGTGGGGGTAGTGAACACCTTGCGCATCATCTTCTGTAAAAAAAATCGGTTCTTCCTTCTTTGGCCTCTTGGGGGGGTTCTGCTCCTCTCAGGCTGCTTCGCGAACTGACGTCCTTGCTGCCATCGAAGTGCATCCTGCCACCACCGAACCGCCCACTATCACGTGGATGGTTCCCCGGACTGGCCTTTCTTCTGGGGGAGGTTGCTGCAAGGCTTCAGACGGTCTGTTGCTCGGCTCGGGGACATCCTTCCCGTGTTGCCCTTGCCGACCTGCTTTATTACTATTGTCATAAGGTACAAAATTTCTTAAGTACCCCCGACGGATGAGTCCTTCTATCTCATCGCGGAGATTATTACATTGCTCGGTGCTATGACCGTGATCTTTATGAAAACTACAATATAAATTTTTGTTCTTCTCGTTGGGGTTGCTCTTCAGGCGAGGTGGCCACTTTACGTAAGGGGCGTCCTTGATCGTCATCAGGATCTTGGTCCGCCTCGTGTTCAATGGCGTGTAATCAGTCCGAACTGCTAAGGGATCTCGGGACGGCTGGCTTGGCTTCGCCTCTCGGTTATGGCCTCTTCTGTCGCCGGGTTGGAGGGCTCGCCTTCTCTTTTTCTTTTTTCAACCCTGCCTTCATTTCTCTGGTTGATCTCTTCCTTTGTTCTCAAAAACTTGTCCGCGAGCTTGAGGAAATCGGCCACGGTTGATGGCTGGCTGGCCACCATCTGCCATTTGAACTCTTTGTGCGCCACCCCTCTTTTGGCCGCGGCGAGCTATACCGCTGGGTCTAACCGAGGGATCTGCAAACATGCTTCATTGAACCGTTTGATGTAGCTCCGGATGGGTTCTCGCTCTCTTTAGATTACCCCAAGGATACTTTCCTCGGTTCTGGGACACCTTTTGCTGGTAACAAAGTGCGCAGTGAAGATCTGCACGAACTGGGACTAGCTTCTTATTGACCCAGAAGCTAGGTTCCAGTACCAGGTGCGGACCACCCCTCTGAAGGTGGTGGTGAAGGCCACGCACATGCACAACTCGCTTGCCCTAGCGAGGTGCATTTGCGACTGAAACGCGTCGACGTGGTCGTTGGGGTCAAAGGACCCATCATACTTGTCCAGAGAAGGGAGTTTGAAATCTCTAGGCAAGGGGACTGCCAAAAGTTCTTTTGAAAGGGGGGAAGGAACTGAGAGAATGGGGACAGTTTTTACCTCGCCCGAGCTCGTTTCTTCCTTGCCTCTGAGCTCGGGTAGCACGCGGGTAGCAGTTCGGTGACTTCGTCGGCGCCTTCTTTGAGTGGGCCTGGTGCTGGCGCTGTTTGCCTCCGTGTTGTCGAGCTCAATGGGCCCGGATTGCTGGCCTGTTGCTAAGGCGCTGAAGCGGTTCTCCGTGGGTGGGAACTCGGGCTTGGAGCGCCGAGGTGACTTTGTTGGCGAGGTTCTTGACCCACCCGCAGGCTGCGAGGCAGGCCTGACTGTTAGGGGGGTTCTGCGGTCGGGAAGCCTCTCCTTGGTGAGGTTGTCCACCTTGAGGGGAGGCCTTGACCGGCTTTGAAACAGGGTGCCGGGGGGGAGTGGCTGGTTCAAGGGTAGCTGAGGGAATTGTTGTTGATAATGGTGATGGGAGAGGTGGTGCAACACCTGGTGTTGCTGGAGTTGGTTCTGCTGAAATTGCTGCATTTGGGCCTGCATTGCCCGCATGCATTGCATCAGATCATCTATCTGGTTTTGGCGGGCTGTCAGTGGGACAGCAGTTGGTTCCGCGAAGTTCGTTTCGATGGGGAGTGGAAGAGGGATGTTCAGCGAGGGAGTGTTCAGAGGTGCCACCGCATGTGGCACATTCAAACTTGGGGTCCCATCCACTGAAAGGGGGATGGTGAATTGCCCAATGCACACCGCCGGAACATGAAGTTGTTCTCCGGTAGTGGCTGTTTTGGTTCCACGTCTGGCACTGCTGGAGGAGGCCATTTCGGTGTTGGAGTGGGTGTTGGAGTTTTTGAAAGAAGGGTAAGTAAAAGAGATTTAGAGGGAGGCTTTTAGAAGCGTTCCCACGGACGGCGCCAATTGATGGAGCGCAATCCGGCCGGTCTTAGCTGTCAATGAACTCGCCTCTGAGCTGGAGCGTCGGGGAGCCTGAAACGGGAAAGATGAGAGAAATCTGTGGGGAACCCGGTGTGATAACTCCAAAGCTCAAGTCAGTAATTTTTCAAAGTCAAAGTGTAGACCAGATAGCGCAAAGTTCACATACCTTGTTTGTTGGGGGCAGGGGGCTCTTATAATCACTTCGCCCACTCGTCCGAGGCCCTTGTCAGGTCGAGTATGATTACCCTTGCGTCTATCAATTCGACTGTCGTCCTTTTGATGGGACAGAACCGTCACTGCCTAACTGTCTCTCTAACTAGAGATGGCGGTGTCAGGTAGCGGCGGCAGGTGGCCGTTTAGAGTGCGACCGTCAAGCGTCAGATCCCAAGTCAGTCAGGTGCGGCGCCCTTGGGTACGAACTTCCTCAGTGTCAGGCATAGTACGGTTTGTTTGGTTTTGGTGCCCTGAAGGTGATGTGGAGTGGTGAGCGAGGCGAAGTCCTGAGTTCGAACGTATGTATAGGGCAGGTCAGTTCGGCGAGGGGTATCCCGAGCTGTTACAAGGCAGGCCAGTTCGGCGAGGTGTATCCCGAGCTGTTACAAGGCAGGCCAGTTCGGCAAAGTGTATCCCGAACTGTTAGAAGGCAGGCCAGTGCGGCAAGGCGTATCCCGAACTATTACAAGGTGGGCCAGTTCGGCGAAGTATGTCCTGAACTGTTGCAAGGTAGGCCAGTTGCTTTTACCACATGTCACGCCTTAGGCTTGCTTTTGTGCCGAGCTGTTGTTTGAATGGGGTGAGCTCCCCTCCTTCGAATGTTTGGGGGTACCTTGATTTTGAAGTTGTATCTTTTGTCCATGTTTATAGAAAAGGGAGTGAGGCAGTTGATTTTCTCTCAAAAATTTTCGATACTCCATATGAGGCTGAATTGCCCCCTTTGTTTCTCATGGTTGAACTCTCCCGGATTCTCTACCCCAAGATGCTCATGGCTTCTGGGTTGCTCGTTTGTAAATTCTCCTATTCCTAATATATTTTGTTCTTTCCCTTTTGAAGTCCTTCTAATGAATGACATTTTGAGCTGAGCTTGGATCTCCTACCCACACCTATCGATAGGATACTATAGCTGTACATTAAAAACATCTTAGGTTTTTAAAACTGGACTCGATAGGAAATCATAAAATGAAAAATGACCTAAATGGTTGTTTGAATCGATGTTTGATGGTTTGACCTCCTCCATCAGCAGTTTATTGACGAAATCAACGATTTTTTTATCATAAAAAAAAACAGTTTTGAGCCTTTGGATAAAACGAAACCAATCAAGTAATCGGTTCCCAGTTTTTCTGATCTGACCATCCCAGTATCCTATGAGTAGATGTAGAGATCCGGATTTCCATGATGGAAAGTCCAGGAAAGATGTTGAAGATCCCTCCTGATAAAGTTTGGGGATACAACAACGTTTGCTGGATAGTGAGGGTTAGGGGTGACCAAAAAATCAAATCGATCGAAAAAATGACCTTAATCGAACCAGTCGCTTCGGTTTCGATTTGATATTATTTAAAAACCGCTAATTTTGGTTTGGTTTTGGTTAACATTTTAAAAAACCGATGGTTAACTGAATCGATCGGTATATACTAATAATATATATTATATAATGTATATAATTTATATATTATATTTTTAAAATCGAATTTAACCTAATATTGGCCTCCTCCGCCTTTTGCCTTCCTCCCCCCCCCCCTCTCTCTCTCTCAGACTCTCAGTTCTCTTCTTTTCCAACGGATCGACGGCCTCTGCCCTCTGACTTAATCACCGACGTCCGGTGATCTCTTGGATCTGAGCCTCCGACCAACATCGAACCAATTGTCTCAATGAGTCAGTGTCTCTCACTTTGTTCTCTCTCTCAGACTTTGTCACATTTTCTATCTTCTTCTTCCCCAATGGGCCAAACCTACCGACGGACGACGTCCTCTGACCTCCAGCCTCCGACTGATGGTGTCTCTCACTCTAATCTCTCTTAGTTATGTTCATCGGCTCTCATTCTCTCATCTCTCAATCATCTCTCTGACTCTCTGACTCTCATCTCTCAGCTCTCTCTCTCTCTCTCTCTCTCTCTCTCTCTCTCTCTCTCTCTCTCTCTCTCTCTCACTCAACACTCACTCAGTCTCAATCACTCATCTCTCTCAAATTCCCATCTCCAAAGCTTTTTCACCTTTTTCAATTTTGAGTAATAAAAAAATCAAAAAAAATTGAACATGGTTAATCGGTCCATTGGTTAACTAGTTGCATCGGTTTGGTTTCAGTTCAAATAATTAAAAAAACCGAACGGTTCAGTTTGATTCAAAAAATATGCTCACGATTAACTGAACCGTGAACGCCCCTAGTGAGGGCCACCTAAGAAGGGGCTATAAATACTCTCTAATTATCCGCATAAAATGCAATTCATTATTCATCACTACCCAATCAGGGACTAAGAAAGTGACATTTGCCTCTTATCTCTCCCTTCTCATTTGTTTTCCCGTCAACTCTTAGTCTTCTAGGCCCTTAGGATCGAAGCTCCTATAAAAACCTCTGAAGGGATGCAATAACTTTTACTACCTCGCATTGAGAATATCTCCATACTGATGTGCTTTATTTTATGGGGAGATATTCCTAATGTAAGGTTGGGAATGACTGTTAGATCGGTGTGGGCACAGATTTTCTCTGATAGAAGCTGATCTCAATAATGAGGGCCATGGGCCACGTAAGAAGGAGTTATATAAATAAAAGGAAATCACAGTCTCACCTGTCCTTTTTCATTTGCAAAAAAAAAAACAGACAGACCCATTGCAAATTTTTGATTTCCACTACAAAGCTATAAACATTTAAAATGTCAACAACCCACATTCTATACATTTACATCACCCATGAATTAACGTCAATTCCATCTAACACCTATCCAGCAGTACTTTTAGTCTATAAATTCTAACCCTGGGCTGAACCGTCATTCTCCTTTTTCATTTGTTTCCCGTCAATCCTTCGTCTTACAGGTAGACCAGGGCAACCAGGCCCTCTTATATTGTGCAACATGGAGCCTTTCTCACTGAACAACGACACCATTTGACAGATACCTAAAATTATCCCCCATGACAAAAACTGACAAAAATAGTATATAAGATACAATAATTTTCACAAGTTCATAATTAACCTTGGGCCCTGCATACGATTATCGATAGAGAGATAGAGCTGAAGTGGCTCAACACCACAAAATTTGGCTTGTAACAAAAAAAAAAAAAACCACAAAATTTAGTTGAATGTTATTAATGCTATGACAATTATGTACTTCTACGGCTCGAATTTGCATCCTTTACAATTACAATGTTTGCATGTGTATAATTTTATAATAAGATCATATATGATTGATATAATATTCAACGATACCATCATTTTTATATCTTGGTCTCCATTAAGGTTTTTAAACCACTTTTGACCTGGATGATTGGATCATTTTGTCCAGGAATCGTTTGGGCAACCGGTTCTGTTTTATCCTAAATTTGGTCTTTGGCCAAAAATAATTGAAAAAGTCAATAATCCGTTGAGTTAGACGATCAAAGTATTGATCCATTGACCTATTCAATAGTTTTTGACTTTTTTTATTTTTTTTAATTTGTTTATTAGAACGAATTATTTATTCGAACTGAACGATCAGACCGTCAATCCAAAAATCAGTGACTAGAACAGTTTCATTTTCGGGTCATTTTTTAAAATGTTGGCCTCCATTGAAATATTTCATGAGTAATTGATAATTTGGTAGGGGCATGTATCTTGAAATTCTTTTAAATAAATTTTCGGAGCCAAAGTTATAAATCTATCACATGTATAAACCTTTTTCTGATTTTATTTTTATTTTTTTTCCTTTATAGTCAACAAGTTGCTATCAAACAAGGCATTGAGTTGGATCAACTGGCTCGTGGGCTCATGGTCTTTACAGGTCACCTCAATGAAACCTAGACTGTTGACCACTAACCACTTGCATCTTGGGGTGCAAGTCGGATGGGCTGGGCCAAGACGAGGCTCAGGTTGGTCAATAGGTCCATGCTAAATATGCATATAAATATTTATCCATATATATTAGGTGGATTGCATCTAGGTAGCCATAAGAGGAGTTAGGATGGACTGGATGAAGGGGGTAAAGGAGGTTTGGGTCCAAAAAGATTGAACAGATGTTAAAATAGAAAGAAGAATTGATGGGACTGCCCATTAATGGATTTCCATCAAGTTTTTTAAGGCGTGCAGTGGACATGGGTTTTAACTTTAAGTTTTAACCCCACTTTAATTAAGTAGAAAAGGTAGAAAAAGGTTTGCGTCCTTTAAATACGGTAATGTAAATTTAATTATAACAGTGAAAAAAAAATTGCATAATTAACAAATTGTAAGTTTGTCATAGAATGTTTAAATTAGAATGACTAGTTGTTACTGGTGAGTCCGGTGACCGGTCACAACTAGATAAATGGATCTAAAGATCCTACAAATGATATTGTTATAATTTGCCCTATAGCCATCACTGTATTTGTACACCGATAATGTTTTACATTGATTCCAAATGCAGCCTTATAGTGACATTCGCCCTATAGCCACTTTCTCAACTGCTGCTCTTTCCCAAATTTGTTGTAGTATATGAACACTAAGTTATCGACACCGAGCAACCAACAATGATATTGTGGCTTTGTTCCTTGCTTAATGAGTTGGATGTTCAATTGCTTACACTGCCTTTGATTTGGTGTGATAATGTCAGTGTTGTTTGCCTCATTAAGGCAGTCGATATGTTTCATCCTTATCTCTTTGCATCTCTGTTGATTACACTTATCTATTGTATTCTATTATAACACTTACAAGAGCCATGTATACATCAATCTCTAAGCATTATAAATACAACAGCCAAATAAACGTCTAACTCACTGGGTTTTCTCATATTCTTGTCGTCATTATACCAGATGATGTTTAAAACAACATTTGAATATGTCAATTGTCAGGTAAGTAAGCACAAAATACAAGCCATTTATTTTTTCAGATAAAGAGCATATACACTCGGGGAGGAAAACAATAGAAAAAAAAAAAAAAAAAAGACAACTTACAATTGAAAATACATTGTTTTATTCCAAAACCACATACACGCACCAAAGGAAAAGAAAAGAAATAAACCGATTGAAAACATACAACATAGGGTTCCAACTTAGCGTGGATACAAGATTGATGTAGTGGAAATATCAGCAAAAGAATAACTATTAGCAGATGATGGATTCGAGACATTATGTATGCATATCCAGTGTAGCCGCATAATTGGTAGGCACAGGCATCTTAGGTGGGAGAGTGGGTAGTGGAGCTTCAAAACTAAGAACCTGCATCACTTGCTTTATGGAGGGTCGGAGGTTGGAATCTGGAGGAGCACACCATAGCCCAACAACCATCAAACACTCCAATTGCTTTTCATCAAAACCCATATTTGTAAGTCTAGGATCTATTCCTTCAACAAGCATTTCTCTTCCGTAGAGCTCCCATACCCATTCTATCAACCTTACCTTATTTGTTTCTAGCCATGGTTCAATAGGCCGCCTTCCACAAGCAATTTCCAAAGCAACAATTCCAAAGCTGTACACATCTGACTCCTTGCTAGATTTCCCAGTTGCAACACATTCGGGAGCCATGTAACCCATGGTGCCAGCCAACACAGTTGTTTGTGCTCGTTGGCCATGGTCTACAAGTCTAGCCAACCCAATATCTCCAAGTTTTGCATTGAAGTTTGCATCTAACATCACATTACTGGATTTAATATCTCTATGTACGATGCATTGTTCCCACTCTTCATGCAAATAAAACAACGCAGAGGCCAGTCCAAGAGCTATCTTGTATCTTACCTCCCATCCCAATGATTCCTTCTGTCCAAACAGATGGGAATCAAGACTCCCGTTGGGCATGAACTCGTATACGAGGAGCAGCTCCTTTCGTTGGTGGCACCAACCCACAAGTTGGACTAAGTTTCTGTGCCGTAATCGACTAATGATCTTCACCTCGGACATGTATTCCTTTATCCCTTGTTTAGACCTTTGAGAGATCCTCTTGACTGCAATTTCCATATTTAGATCACTCAGAAAACCTTTATAAACCCCTCCGAACCCTCCATCTCCAAGCTTTCGGCCCTCTGCATAGTTATTTGTTGCACGAACCAACTCACCATACAAGAACCTTTTTGGTCCGATTCCCCTTTCAAATTCTTCATTAATGGAATTGCCAAAGACCATATCTTCCTCCTCTTCTTCTTCTTCTCTTTGCCTTTTCCTCTTGATCCACAGGATGAAAGAAATCACACCCAAGCCACTAATACTTGCCCCAACAACCACTCCAACCACCATTTTTGTCTTCCAATTCGTTCCCTCACTCGAATCAGACGACTCTACTTGTAAACTCGAATAAAAATACCAGGAGCGAACCACATGAAGCTCACCTGTTAGACCTGTGGAACCAGAGAACCCAACCACAACCCATTCCGGTAGGTAATTCTTCAGATCAACTTTAAAAGAGAGGCTTGAAGTTGGATTGTCAGCGTAGGTCCAGGAAACACTCAAGTTTTTTGTACTAGAGATATAGCTAATATTAGCTATAGTCATTTCCCCATCCTCGAAGCTAGTACTAGTCCAGTTAGCAGTTGCTACTGATCTAGCTGAGTTGATGTCAATACCTACATGATAGGGTATTAAGCTCCAATTATCTCCTGAGGGTACTGGGTCCCATTCATTTCCATAAGTATCAAACTCCACGGCAACAACTCGATTTTCTAAAGGGTCGAGTTCTCTGTATTGTTTAAAAATACCCATAGTGCAGCATCTAGAAGGCAAGGCGGAACCATTGGGAGCGAGGAAGAAGGCCAGGCCATTCCATCATTATATCTTTTGTCATTTAATGAATCAATGTAAAAAGAGAATTGAGTGGTGAAGTCTGTGAGCGTTCCTGTTTCCTTGTTCCAGAGACGCACCGGGTCTCTGTGTGTAGCTCTGCCACTACTCCATTGGATTTCGTTGAGTTGGATGTCTTGGCTGGCTGAGATCTTTGCATCGCGTTCCAAGTTTATTGAATCTCGTGCTTTATCATCGAAGCTGGAAAAGTTAAAGGAAAATGGATTTGAAAAGGGGATTAGCAACATGAAGAAGATGAAGATCTGAAACAGAGCAGAAGAAATTTCCGAGAATTGGAGACAAGTTTCTTGAATAGGGGAGAGCCATATTGTTGAGAAAGAGCTTTTTGCAGCTCTGTTATACATATTAGTTCACATATATTAGCTCTGTTACATAAAATATACTCGTATCATTGGGCCACTGTGTGTATAAACTATATTTTAAAATGCAGTTGAATATATCAGCTACTCACTTTTTTTCCCATTCCCTTTAGATTTGCACTTCAAAAAAAAAAATCCCTTGAGAATTTGGTGGTTTTTTATTATAAATACAGCTTTACTCTCCTAGCTCCAAACCCCCTCCTAATTCTCTCTCTCTCTCTCTCTCTCTCTCTCTCTCTCTCTTTTAATCCACATCATTTTTTAAACATCGATCAAGAGAAAAATAATCTATACATTCTCCAATGAGTCTTGGGATAAGAGATAATTAAATGCTTCTTTTATTTTTCTTTATTCTATTTTGAAAATTTGTCTAAAATTCACCATAACTTTTCAGCATTTCTCTTAAACGCAGTGACTTTTTTAAAGTTTATTTAAAACGTATTAAATAATTATTGAAAACTATTAGAATATTTTGAAAATTTTGGAAATTTTTATTACATATGATAGATTTTGAAAAACTATTAAAAATTTGTGTATTTTTCATTATAAATTATAGAAAATTATTAAAGATAAATTAATATAATGTTGGAAAAAGGATATTACTGATTAGTATATATTAGATATAAAAAAATAAAAAAAAAAAAAAGAAAATACTAAATATTTGTTCTCTGTTTGTCTGTTTTACTTTTATTTCTATTTTTGTTATCTTGATTTCTTTTTGCTTTATTTTTTTGTTCTTTTGTGTTTTACTATCACTTTTTGTTTTAATTTAGAATAGAATAATTTGGGAGTAGGGTTTTTTTTCTAAAATATGAGACCTTTTTATGGGTATTCTAGAGAACCATTCCCAAATATATGGATGCACAAATGATTCCTAATTAATGAAGGTACATTAAATAAAGTGGTTACTAACTATAGTATAGGTCTTAGCATTTACACATGAAACTATAATGGGTAAAGTAAATGACCTTTAAAGTTAGTATTAATGGATCTGGTTAATGGAATTTAATAATAAAAAATAAAAATAATTTAAATATATATAGGATTCAATGAAAGAGAATAGAAATTAATATCTTAAATATGAGATTTAATGAGAGAGAATTGAATAGTGTCTAAATCACATTCACACTTCTTATAATAAGTATAAGTATAAATAGATAAATAAATTTGTTAATTTGGTGTATACACCTATAAATGGTTACATAACTCAATATATGCATTTGTGTTTGTAGCAGATTCAGAATCAGTTCCAGACCTTGATAAAAGGTTTGACTATGATACTGAAAAAACTTATAAGAAATGAGCGAGTATCATAAAAATGGTAAACAATGAGTTGTTTTTTTTTTTTTTTTATCAAATTCAGGGTGTTGGGGGTTGATTGATTAAAGCCCTTCTGATATATATCATGCCATTTTGCCAGCATAGATTTGTTCTTTAATAAAATATATATTACATGTAAGCTCTAGTCATATCCAATCAAAACACATCTGAAAAAATAAAAAAAAAAAACAAAACAACCATAAAACAAAAGCTTATTTGGTTCAAATATCATTATCATCATCTAAGCATTATCCCAAGTCCCAACTAGATTGGGTGGACAATATGAATCATGTTTTGCCTTTTTATTTTAATGCCATGATTCATGTCATAAGAACTTGACAAGTTTTTAGTGCCAACTACCAACCTCACACAACCCTCCACCTTTATCTAGGCTTGTAGGCTTGGGACAGATGGTGTAAGGCAAATTCACACTAGTGAAGTTTTATGCAATATTTTTGAACTGCTGTTGACTTGGATGATCGGACCATTTGGCCCAGGAATTATCTAGGCAATCGGTTTCAGTTTATTCTAAGCTTGATTCTTAGCCAAAAACCATTGAATTAATCAATAACCTGTTGATTAGGATGGTCAAACCATCAACCCGTTTGACCTGTTCAATCTAGAAACTGGTGGTCAGAACGGTTCTAATTTCGGATTGGTTTTATGCAATTCAATTAATGCATCCTTCTATTATTAACCTACTATATTAAAGTTACTCTTTTGAAGTGAAATAAAGCAAAAAGTAGCATTTGTTAAAAGGTGACATCGTCTGAATAATAAAGCCTTCCCAAGAATCTCGGTTCAAGACCAGCTAGAAACAAAATATCTACAATGGCCAATACACAACCTTTCATTGAGAATATTTCCATACTTCTATACTTTATTTCATGGGGAGATATTCCCAATGCAAGGCTATGATGACTGTTCGAATGGACTTTGCTCTGACTGAATTCAGTTTGCAGTTTGTGATTTGGGTGTGTAGGAACAAATTGTGTTTGAGGCTCAGTTTGGAAAGAGCATAGATACAAATATATACAGTGTAAATACATACAAAATACAAGATTTTACATTCTACATATTTGTATTTATACTCTTTTCAAATTGAGCCTGAATTTTTTTAAAGTGCAAATGGGAAAATTTCCGATTAGTATCCTGTATTTTGGGCTTAGTGTCACTTTGGTCCCCGAACATTAAAATGCGATTATTCAGTATCCAAACCTTTAAAATGTGACAATCCAATACCTATTGTTAATTAGTTATTAATCAGTCGTTAAGTGGCATTTGAAAAAGACACAAATGCCCTTCAAGTGTTATTTCATTTTCTTTATCAACCATCTAAAAACTAACAAAAAATTAAGTCCCAAATCCTTGCCTTTTCCATTCAAGACAGTTGGGGTCACATTTGAGTGAGCAATGACCCCAACTTTCTTGAATAGAAGAGGCAAGGATTTAAGACTCTTAATTTTTTGTCAATGTTTGGATGGTTGATAAAAAAAATTAAATGACACTTGAAGGACATTTGTATTTTTTTTAAATGCCACTTAACAACTGATTAACAACTAATTAATAGTAAGTACTGGATTGTCATGTTTTAAAAATTCGCATACTGACCGCATTTTATAGTTTGGGGGCCAAGGTGAAAGTAAGCCCAAATACAAATACTAATTAGGAATTTTCCTTTGATCATATTAGACTTGGATGTTAAAACTTGTATCTGTTTTGTAATTGGAACCAATGCTGATTTGACCCATTCAATATAATAAAAATCAAAGTCCGATTACATGTAGTCATTGTAATGTAATGAAATATATATATATAACAATGTTATATATAATATTTTTTATCTTTTATCTTTTATTGATAGTAAAGCGGAGCTGGACTACATCTAAATCGGACCCACCCAATTTCTGCCCTAATCATGGTGTTTTATATTTTATTATTAATTTCATCAATTTGCTTAAGAATTAAATATATACGGTTTCAAAAATTAATTACATAAGGTGGCCAACATGAAGCTCTCTTAGTGGGTATTGTTTGGGTTGGATGCCGTTTTTTAGAAAATGGTGTCACATCAGCGTTATATCAGAAATTCATTTTTTGAGAAACGCCTACTATTTGGTAAGCTATTTTTCCAAAAAATGTTTTTTTCAGATAACACATTGGAAATTAAGAAAATCTAAGAAAATGTTTTTTTTTTTTTGAAAAAATAATATGCTTGTGCAGCACCATTTTCTGAGAAAACGTCTCTCAGGAAACAGCATCGATCCCCAAAACCGCCTTAAAAAAACGTTTAGGGCTGTTTATAGTTATGATAATTTTTTTCTGTAATTTCAAATTTACCCTTTGAATCTGAAAATACTGTTCATCTTCTTCAAACCTCTGAACCGAAAGCCTAGACTATTTCAATTTTCAAATGCTGATTCTGAACCAAATACCTGTTTCTTTCTATTGCAAATGCTGTTTCTGGACCAAATACCAGTTTCACTGGCTGAATTACTAGCGATCCAACTGTCCATGTGACGAAGAAGGAAAGAAGGCCAAGAAGTTGATAAAGAATGTAGAAGAGTTGAGAATTCGTCCCAGAGAGATATATAGTTCATGCAGATGCAGTCTTAACTTGTTTGAAGTTTCTAACGCTTGCGTTTGCTGATGGAACCGTTCAAGAGTACTATTTGCTTCCAAGAAGTATGCCAAACACTAGAGACATCTTGGTGAAACTACAGCTCGGTGTTGGATTCTTGTCATCCCTTTTGTTCACCATCTTGCCCTGACCGAAGCCGAACTCACTGAACCCAAAACATTGCTTGAGACGTCTGAACAACCACCACAATTAATGGAGGGTAGAAAAACTGAAAAAGAACTTGGCTACGGGTAAAGCAACAACCAATATAATATTTCCCTACAATCAATTGAGGCTTCGGATTAGCATGAACACTTTGAAGCATTTGATAAAGTTTTTTTTTTTTTTTTTTTTACATTGCTTGTAACTTGTAAATGATAGAAATGGATGAAAGTCGTTAATGGTATGGTCTAATTTGTTGGGAACAAAAGGATCATTACTTCATTGATAAGGGTTGTTATCTATTGGTCATTTCTCGTCATATGAAAATCAGAAATTGAGAGTGGTGCATTTAGGCTATGTTTGGTTTGAAGGAAATTAAAAATCCTTTCCATACTTTTTCCTTCATATCAAACACAGCCTTAGTGTTGATCCGGAGCCCCTGAACTTCATTTTCTTACTTAAGACTGCTCATACCAGTAGATGCCGTAGGAACTTCATGTGGGGCACTGCATGGTTTACGTGAAACCCACTTACCAGGTAGTAGGGACATAGAGATGCGCATAATTTTTTTATAATTCTTTTATTTTCTATGTTTGTCCTTTATTTTTATCTATTTTTTGAGTTTTAAATTTTTGGGTGGTTCTAAAATTTCTACCCCATTTCATAATCAACTATAAAAATAATTATTGTTTATGATAAATGTATAATATTTGAGATGTATCAATTTTTTATGATTTTTTTTTGTATTTTTTATTTCTATCTACTTTTATTTTTATTATTTAATTTTGATATCATTGGTTGACCCATTTTATCCACACATTTGGACCTTTTACCACCATTTAGATGGAAAAAAAGTATTGTTTTCAAAAGTTAGCTTTATTTTTTTTTGTTAATAAAAGTAATAATCATTTATTACAATTATTTCTGTGATTATGATAAAAAGAGACCAAATTCAAAAAAGTCGAGAAAATAATCCAAAAGCCATGGGGAGATATTCCTACTTTTTATAATAGTATAGATGGATGGATAGATAAATGATTTGACGTCTATCTATACTAAGGGCAAAATGTCAAAAACAGTAAGGGTACTTAAAGGCAATACTGAAACAGTAGAGATATAATTAGTCAATTTTCTAAACTTTAAGGGCAGTTTAAAAAATTTGCCCTTTATTAATTTGTTGTATTTAATCACTTGTGATTGATTACGTAGCCCTACATCTGTGTTCATAGCAGATTTCAAGTCAATTCTAGACCATTCAGGCCATATATATTTTGGGGCTACCTAATATTAATATTAATATATAAAAGGTTGGACCTTAATACTAGAAATTCTTGTAACAATAAATAAACCAATATCATAAAAGTGGTAATCAATCAGCTGTTTTATTTATTAATTAATTAATTTATTTGTTTAATTCACCCAGAGATGTAGGGGCTTTGATTATCATGTCTTTCCAAAATCTCATCTGCCAAAAATGTCCCAACTAAATGGGGCCGGCAACATGAATCATGTTTTGCCTTTCTATTTAATACCATTTATCCATTGTTTGCCCTAGCATTAGTACAAGACAAATAATGATTTATGCCATTATTCATTAGAGTTTAGGGTCTGTTTGGTTTCTAGTCGGAATCAGAATCAGAATGGTCTATTCCCGTAGTTTGTTTGGTTCAGACAAAAATGGGAATGAGAATTAAAATCAGCAGGAATGAGATTTCGTTCCCAAAAAAAGGACAGACCCTCAAATGAGAGAATGCCATTCCAACAATAAAGTTACTTTTATTAACCCACTACAATAAAGTTGCTTTTATAAAGCCCAATAAAGCACAAAGCAGTCCCGTTTGATAAAAGATGACATCCTCCAAGATACAAAGCTTTTCCAAGATAATTTCGATTCAAGATCAGCCACAAACAAAATATCTACAATACCCTCCATATCCACCCCCCAATCATTCCTGTGACTTTTTAGGTTATGTTTGGTTTGAAGGAAAAAATAGGGAAAGGAATAAAAAGATATGAAAATTTATATTTATATTTGTAAAAGTTTTCTCTGACTTTCTCTTTCTTTCCCTATTTTTTAAACCACCAAACGTGATACACGATCTAACATTCAACCTGATTATATTATTATATTATTGGACTTTGGATACGATAGTACTTGCTTCTGTCCAGTAATCCGATCCAATGCTGATTTGACCCATCAATATGTAATGTAATGAAGTATATTGATATTAAAGCAAGCAGAACCGAACTAAATCCGAATCTGACCCGATTACTACCCTAATCATGGCAGGCCTTATATATTTTATTATTAATTTCACCAATTTGTTTAACCCTATCTTTCCATGAAATTGGAGGATATGTTGACCTCTGAGTTTGACAAGTCAAGGAAAAGAGAAATAACCACCTCCTACATGGCGACTGGCGAGTCTAGAAAGAAAGAACACAAGAAAAAGATGTGTTATCTCACACTCCATGAAAAGATGTCTTTGAGTTCTTCACTTCACCATTTCTTCCTCTTCAGGACTTCTCTATATAAACAACTCAACTTCTGCACATCAACTCATTCAAAATTGCCACCCTCCCACTAAAAATGCCCATACCCATTTGTACTATCCACTTCCGCTTCCGGATTCACTACTCAAAACCTTGCAAATATCAAAATTAACCATTCTCTCTAGATCTCTTTCTCTCACAGAGGCTATCTTTGTTATTTTATACATATAAAACATGGCAAATGCTCCTAAGAAGGATGAGAAAGGGATTAATCCAGCAGAAAGCCCAGAAAAAGGTGTTGGAGACGGTAGAGTCATTGAAAGGCCTTCAGCAACCAGCAGGGCTGTTTATGGATCGGGTTGGGTCGGTTTACAGGCGTTTTCCCAATTGACCCGACTTGGTCGGGTTACATGAGGTGGAAACCGAAATCGATCCACTGATAGGCAAAATCAACCTGGTCGGTTTGAGTCGGGTTGGGTCAGTTTGGATTGGCTTCGGTTTTGCTCCTGTACAAAAATGATAGAGAAGCTTAAAACTAAAAGGACACCTAATTCTAATTGTAATTGCCTAATGGGTTGCCTATTTGGTGTAAAAGACTAGAGAAATTAGGATAGATACAATTTAGTTAAGTAGGAACTAGAAGATAGGGCTATTCTAATTCTAGTAGAAGACTAGTAAGAAACTAGAAACTACCGAATTAGAAAACTAATTGATTCGGTTTGGTTCGAATCGGTTTCGGTTTTCATATAAGAAAATCGAAACCGACCCGATATATTGGTTTATGATTTTGCCCAACCCAAAACCGACCGGTGCTGATGAAAACCTGGCCAACTCAGGTTGGATCGGTTCGGATTAGTCGGTTTGGTCGGGTTGGGCCTTCTTATGAACAGCCCTAACAACCAGCCTAGCGAAGCTCATACCAAGTGGAACGCTCCTTGTCTTTCAATCTCTCGTCCCATCCTTCACCAACCATGGCGACTGCAGAAGTACTTCTAACCAGTATCTCACCATCGTCCTCATTGCATTTTGCTCTATCTCTTGCTCCTTGCTCTCATTTACGGACAGCCACGCCAGTGACGACGGCAAGAATACCTACTACGGCATTGCCACCCCGGGAGGCTTTCACATATTCAACGACGAAGAAAGAAAGAAGGTCAAGAAATTGCAGAAAGACATAGAGGGGTTCAGAATTTGTCCCAGAGACATAGTTCATGCAATCTTATCCTGTTTGATGTTTGTGACGCTTGCGTTCGCTGATGGAACCGTTCAACAGTGTTCGCTTCCAAGAAGTAGGCCAAACACTAGAGATATCTTGGTGAAACTGCAGCTCGGTGTTGGATTCTTGTCATCCCTGCTGTTCCTCATCTTCCCTACCCATTGCAAAGGGATCGGATATTCCGACAGTCCACCCAAACCCTTGCTTCAGAAGTCTGAACAACCACCATCTGGGGTGGAGCCGCCTGCTGCTAATGGGGCGCAGGTATAGAACAAGCAGTATAATATGATAATAAGGATGGTGGGTTTCAAAATTCTATTCCCTACTATAAATTGGGAATCTAGATTTTTGGGGTTGATCAGAGTCGTTGTTGCATGCACACACTTGAAACATTTTGATAAAGTTGCTCGTTTATGTTTTTCTGGTGCTAGCTCGTATATGATAGAAGTGGATGAAATCGTCCAGTGATAAGGGTTGTTCTTGGTCATTTCAAGTCTATATTCATGTATATGTGAAAATCAGAAATTGAGAGTGGTGTATTTAGTGTTGATCCAGAACAGATTCAGGGAAATTTTGAAGTGGAAGGCCAGCACCGTTGGGGAGTACGGGTGTCAATTGGATTGGAATTGGTCCAATCCGAATCATTGAACATTTTTTATCGGTCCAACTTAATGTCTGGACTATCCAATATATTCAAATTTGTTTTAATTTATATTAATTCTAACCCAAATCTGGTTCATTAACACCTATATTCTCATCTTCTATCAATGGATCAGCGGCTCAATCCAACCCAATCCAATATACATTACAGATCTATGGGCCAGGTCGAATCTAATCTAATAAATTAATATTTGGATCAGTAAGTCTGGACAGGTCCAATTCAATATGTCTTATTGATCCATTCAATCCGTTAAAATTGATTTTGATTTAAATGAGATGCATTGATACCCCTAGTGGGGAAGGTTTCTATCACTGTAGTGGAGGTTCGTGGGCTAGAGAAGCTATATAGCTTACTTGATGCAGAATGGGGAGATAACAGCTTATGGATGGAGGGAGATACTAAGTTGTGGACAGCCTCTTGAAGAAAGTAGAAATCTAACCGTGGAGTATCTTAAACATCATTCTGAATTGCTTTGCCTCGAGGAAGTATAGAGCTGAAAGTAAAATTTCTCTTGTTGTTAGACAAGCTAACCGGCCAGCTGCTGACTAAGTAGCTGAATAAAATTTACGAAGAAATATGGAAATATATAGATATATATTTATATACACACATACATACATATATGCATGCATGCATGTCAACTTGATCTTGGGCACAATCCAGGCTCAGGCCTCGGGTCCAATTTTAAATTCAGCCCAATCCACTCCGCCCCACCTTATACCCCTAATAACCAATGGCTGTGGCTACCAAGCCATGACTGAAGTCTTTGCGGTTGTGATAGGGAGTTGAGATGGCTCATTTAATTAGTTTGCTTGTACAATAGGGCCTTAGTCTCTCGAAGTACTAGGAATGGCAACACAGTGGGGTGGGTCCAAGTTAGAAATCCTAACCCTATATTTTCTTATCAAATTAAGGATAAATGGTTATCTGAATTGACTTAAATGGATCGGATTCGAATGAGATAAAGTCCAATCCATCTGCACCCCTAGCTTTATTTGGGTATCTGTAATACTTGATATAATGTATGCTCATTAGTTGTTTAGTTTCCTTCTACCTACTACAATGATATCTGAAATTATACTTAGAAAAGCATTGTTTCTGGTTATTTTGCCCCTCCAATCCTACTCTCTTTCAACGTAACTACTTAAAATTGTTGGCCTTAAATGTTCAATTTCATAAAACATCGTGATAACCTCCTTGGTCATTTTGGTATATTGAACTTGCTTAAAACAATTGTGTCTAATGAAACCCAATAATGCGGTTCAATCCAAGTTTGCCGCATGGCGTTGAATGGAGGGACATTTTGGAAAATTCACGAATGACTCCCGTTAGATCAGCCAACTTGGAGCTGAAGTCCATGTCAACAAGCCACCAAATCGATCGGACTAACCTCGACCCTGAATCCCTTGTGAGCCAGGGACTTGATAAGGATACCCTACGTGGACTCCTCAAATCGAAAAGGAAAGTTGTCTTCTAACGGGACTAGAACTCCATGCCGAGAAAATTTCTCTCCCCTCTTCTCTATAAAGAGTTGGGCACCACGACAAGTAGGGGTGTCAATTGGATTGGATTTGGTCCAATCAAATCCAGTCCAATGTGAGTCCATTATAAATGGATCGGGTCTAATTCAATCTAATAAATATTTTGAATCAATTTAGACCGGTCCAATTTAATGTCTGGGCCGTCCAATCTGTTCAGATTCAATTTAATTTAGATTGGTTTCAACCCAAACTCAGTCCATTGACACATATTCTTTATCTTATATCAATGGACTGGATATTGGCTTAATCCAACCCAACCCAATATAAATTTGTCACGAACGGGCCAGGTCCAATTTAATTTAATAAATATTTTAGACCAAATTGATCCAATCCAATATGTCTTGTTGGTCTGTTCAATCCATCCAAATTAATTTTGAACTGGGGGGTCTAATCCAAAACCGGTCTATTGTCACCCACATGCACTCTAGCCCTCCTTTTGCTTATGTGTTTTATCTCATTCTTTGCTTTCTTTGTGTTTATGATCTTGTTGGCCAAGCCACCTTAGGGGCCCAACATCATATCATTCAATTACTAACTAAAGTAGTAGAGAGTTCTCTCTTCTTCCCCAAGGCCCAAGGTGCGGGACTCAAGCGTTACATGAGATTTCAGGCCTTTTTAGAAGTAGCTCGGTTTGGATTCCCTTGTAGCTTTTGATAGCAACAGTGGTTTAATGTCGTATTGTCTGATTCTATATATGCTTCCTATTTGTGTTTCATATAATTGGGTTTAAGAGATGAGCTCATATAATTATAGATTAGGTGATCCTTCTACAAAGGATTGAATAGCTTTCAGTTTTCTCACTTTAAGGATTTTCTTAAGCAAAATAGTACAAGTCTATCTATTGAATTAGCTTTGGTGTCACCAAAAGGATTGTAGCCAAAGAAGATTGACCAAAAGAGATAGCAATCTTCTATTAGTATATAGTGATTCAATTTACTTCAAATCGGCAAATTCCAATATTTCTCCTTTCTAATATTTTTTACAAGATTTTACTACATTAAAAGTTTTAAAGCTACGACCGGATGGATGGATGAGAGTGGGAAAGGATGCTTAGATAGAGAGGAAAAGGACCAGATTATGTATGTTGTTATATATAACAATATAACAAAGATTTCCTTAATTAAAGCTACTAATGGTCCTAATCAAACCGACAAAGCCGAATTAACCCTATATTATAAATGAGTCTGAATATGTTGCACTCGATGGTTGTATTAGTGGTCGTTTAACCAATAATAATTCCCCACATCAACCATCGCCAAAGGCCTACATTTTCCTTGTTATTAATTTAATAGGGTCAAGATTTAGTAGGTTTGTGGCTCTAAGAATCTCAATGACTTTCAAGATTTAGTAGGGATTATAGATGAGCATAGAGTTGGGTGTTTCTAAATAAGGATACGTGAGAGTTTAGGTAATTGGGTCCCCTTTAGGCTGTGTTTGGAAACAATGCAAATGGGGTGTAAATCTGTGTTCAGGGTAAATTTGCACTCTGATTCATTTTGTCTGCGTTTAACAACATTACATTTATGTATTGATAAATGATAAGAACACTTTTCAATGCATTTTTACATTGATTATAAGATGTAAAAGTACATCAATAAAAAAAGTAAATTTACATTCAAGTGGGTTTTTGATAAAAAAGATATATGTTTTATTAGAATCCATATTTGCATTCATTATAACTAAAAATTTATTTGGTAAAAAAATAAATTTATCAATATAAAACTAACCCAACTTTAAAATTTATATAGAATGTTTTATACTCTACATATTTACTTTCACACTTATTTGCATTGTTTCCAAACGTAGACTCAAAGTTCAAGTTGAGAGTTTGGGTTGTAAAAATGCTTAACAAATAGCAGTTTCTTCTGATTGATCAAATCCTAACATTGTGGAACAACAGGTGGGGCAGTTGTTAAATTTCGAAAAGTTCCGAAGGTCAAGTTTGCTTGTGGCTAATTGGGAAAGTGATTCTCTAATATCCCAACTGTAGTTCTGAATAGCAGTTCTATCTCGGAGGCTAGTTCTAATTCTCTTAGTGCTAACTCTGGTGTTTTCTATTGATAGTTTTGGATTATCTCCCACCCTCCCAGGGTGTAGGAGGTCCAAAAACATTGAAGATTTTTATGATGCAGTAGTAGCCAAGCCCATTTCTAGAGGTGCTGTACGAGAGGGAGGGGCAGAAGAGGCATAGGAAGATCCTCACTCCTTATTTAACTTCATGTGGTGGTTTGTCGTCGTGGCTGTATTTGGTTGCATTGTAAATTCATTTGCACTAATATAAAATTTGTTGGATTTTAATCTCATAAGAGATTAAATCCAATGGATTTGATTGGTCAATTATATGAGAAATTGCACCTGCACACTTATTTGGAAAATTAACTTTTCTCTTATAAAACCTAGTTTTGAACTTGTCCCACATTGGAAAATTATAAGCTTTGTTTTCAGTATTTTAATAGGAGTTGGTTTATACTCTTTAGAAATAGTAGAGGAGAGTATGAAGGTTTGATACTGTGCAACATGCATGCACGCGTGTGCGTGCATGTGTGTAGCGCAATGAGAGGATTTAGAGGTGCACTTTGCTCGCACCCGCATGACTCGCAAAGGGCGGCTTTGGTTTTGGTGCGATGCTAACCGTTGATCACCATTGATGAGATCAACGATCATGATTTGATCGGGTGTGATCAAGAGGCACAATAAACTATTTAAGGAACAACACTTATCTTTTCTAATTGTTCAAAGTACCTTCTCTATACTAGAACCTACCTTTTCTTCATATCTCTTCATAAACTATTTAAGGAACATGAATCAGACTTCTCAAAAATACACACATTTTCGAAATCTACTTTCTCTCTCTTTTTTTTTTTTTGAAATAAGTAATTAACTAGCGAGATGGGGACTTCAGTTAATTAATACAATATTAGGACCACTTCATGCCCTCTCAATGAGGGCCACAAACACCATCCATACAGCACCGATGGACAAAGATGGTCCAACCCCGCCATCCAGAGAAGGAACTACCTTCTTGACTTGAATCTTCCATGCATCCACACAGTCAAGATCAACTCTCATAATAAGACGAACAATTTATGGCAGAAACTAGCTTGATTTGTCTTAGGCCATGCTCGCATAAATACACATCTATATTTCCACCACACCTTCACAACTTCGCAACAATCCCTCCCTCTCTCCCTCCATCTGTCTCTGTGTATATTGTTCAATAATAGAACATGGCTAGAAACCCAGACGACCTTGAAAATGGTTCTGAACCACCAACCCAGAACCCAAAAGCAAGTGCAACTATTGGGTCGGTAACAACCAACCTAGCGCAGCTCCTGCCAACTGGAACTGTCTTTGCTTTCCAATCCCTCCTCCCATCCTTCTCCAAACATGGCACTTGCCACACCGCCAATAAGTACCTCACTGTGGCCCTCATAGGGCTCTGCACTCTCGCTTGTTGCTTGTTCTCATTCACAGACAGCTATATCGGTGGCAAGGATGGTAAGACCACCTACTTCGGCTTTGCCACTTGGCAAGGTCTTTACATCTTCGATGACGACGAAAGAGACAAGTTTCTGAAGAAACCAAACGCCAACGAGAATGAAGCCACTGGAGCTTCTGCGAAGCCAGACACAAGCTGGTTGAAGAAGTTCGCAATCCGTCCGAGAGACATAGTCCACGCCGCCTTCTCTTGTTTGCTGTTTCTAAGTCTTGCTTTTTCTGATGCAGATGTTCAAGAGTGTTTGCTTCCAAGTAGTAGGGAAAGCACCAGAGATTTCTTCGTGAATCTGCCGCTTGGAATTGTGTTCTTGTCAAGTGTGGTGTACATGATCTTCCCTACCACTCGCAAGGGAATTGGCTACTCGGATACATTGACTAGACCCTTAAATCTGAATCCTAGATCGGAAAACCACTGAAATCTCAGAAGTAGGAATAGCTTTCTTTATTATTTATCTCTTTTCTCTGTTGGGGTTTGTAGTAATGACTTCACTTTTATATGTTTTCATTAATGGATAGATGGTCTCAATTTTCTGATTCTTGTTCATTTTTATGACTGGAGAGGTACGGTTTTAAGGTAGGAAAGAGAGGAACATTTGTGTGGTGGATACAAACTTTCGTAATATATTGATACTTATGTGTTGTTAAATTCGTCGACATTAATTTCCAACCTGTAAATCATTAAAGACCATGGATGTATAGTGTGCTTTATGTTGATTCAGGTGATCTCATGCAGACCATAGACTGGGGTAGGGTAACCTTCTCTTTAATTTGGTGTGCCCTTGTGAGGAGGGCAAAACATTAATTTGTCCATACAGATGGGAATTCATTGCATACCAAGGAAAAATCTATGAACTGCATTACAAAGCAAAAAATCATAAATCAATGACAAAACATGTCACAGTCGACATCTTTATCATTCTCTTACCATTGTTAAAATCTTGATGGTAAGTATGCACATTGTGAAACAAGTGCACCTTCTGAAATAAGAACCAGTGAAAGTATACCATCTGTGATATCTTCAACATGATTGGTTGAAATCTTGATATAATATTGGCCAATAATTGAGAATGAATTTGTTATTTTTGAGTTTAGACGATGGGATATATAGGACCAATGATATTTAGTGTTAGACGCTTGAATCTTCGGTCAAGGAATGAAGAAAAGCCCTTTGAAACCCAAATCCAACCATATATCGGCTTGATGAACAATATGAAAAATTGATCCACTTAATAAATTGATCATATTTCATATCTGTTGATGCTCAAAATGGGCTGAGGACAACTCTGTAGCTTTGTTTCCCATTGGAACGAGCGAGCAGATAGAAGAGTCAGAGGGCTGTTGAGGACGAGGACCAGTGGAGTCCGAGGGTTGCCAAGGACATGTCCAAGGTCGGCCAAGGCCGAGCACCTACGGAGAAGGGAACATCAGAGGGCCCGGGTGCTATCTCGAGGTGGGGACTCCGATGGACAAGTTAGTAATGGCATAGCAAAGAGGGCGGACGAGACCTGAGTAGAGTAGTTCAGACGAGGCTGCCAAGAAGCTAGGGTGCTTGGAGTAGCAGGTTTCTAGCCCAGATTTCAGATGATTACCTTGAGGGGGGCTAGCCCCTATTTATACTTGAGACCGCATGGAGGTAGACGAGTGCGGACGATCAGGACGCGATCCAGCCCTGGGAGCGCAATCATCTGAGGTCGTCACGTGTGGTGGTGCCATTGGTCTCGCGTTGCGCAACGCCCTCAGCCATGTGTTGGCGTGCCACTGGCCTTCCTAAAGCACCTACATCATTTGCCCCCCACTCTCGAGGCCGTAGTGGAGGTCTTAGCTAAGGACCTTGGCTTCGGCCAAAGAGAGTGTGTCATCCTTGCTAGGAGGCGTCGAGTGGCCTTCTATGGCGAGGGCCTTGGCTACGGCTTAGTTGGTGAGATCAGTCTTCGGGCGTGGAGGTGCTAGCCTCGATTTTGGAGAGGAGGTCATCGAGGGGTGTGGCCATCGAGAGGTGGGCAGAGGGGGCCGCCGAGGGGTGTGGCTGCCATCCGAGGTGATGATGCCCTGAGCCGAGGGGGTGAGATCACTGGCGAGGAGGGGTGCACTTCCATCAAGAGGCAGGTAGAGGGGGTTGCCAAGGGGCGTGGCCGTCGTCCGAGGTGTGGCTGTTAGACATGTTCATGGGTCGGGCTAGGTCAGGTTTGGGCCGGGCTTGTATATGTATCAATAGAATACACTCAGGCCAAGCCCGAGCCCCGCCCAACCATCGGGCCTAAGTCTTGAGCCCAAGCCTGACCCTCATATAAAGCTCAAAGCCTGGGCCCAAGCTCGAGCCCAGCCAGAAATTTGAAAATATAAATTTTTTCTTTTTTTATTCAATAAAAAAGTGTTTTATTTATGTTAAAAACCTTAAAAACTCAAAAATAATAAACATCTCACTATTACTTGGGAAAAAAGAGAAGAAGAACAAAAAAATATTGTATATGTATTATTAAATAAAATATAGTTTTATTATTTAATATATTGAATCAAGTCGGGCTTGGGCTCGGGCTCGGGGTGGGATTTTTTGAGAAAGCCTGAGCCTGGCCCGAAAAAAAGTTTGGCCCGATGCTTTAGGCCCGAGCCTAAGCCCGTAAGCCTAAAACTATGACCAAGCCCGACTTAATAACGGGATAGGCCGAGCCAGCCCGTCGGGCTACCTGGCCCATGAACAGGTCTAGTGGGCTAGTGGCTACCGTTCAAGGTCATGCTCCGAGCCGAGGAGGTGAGATCTCTAGTGAGGAGGGGCGCGTGTTGGTCGAGAGGCGGGTAGAGGGGGCCATCGAGGAGTGTGGCCACCGTCCAAGGTGACGATGCCCTAAGTTGAGGAGGTGAGATCTCTGGCAAGGAAGGTCACGCATCTATCGAGAGGCGGGTAGAGGGGGCCATTGAGGGGTGTGGCCATTGTCCGAGGTGATAATGCCCTAAGCCAAGGAGGTGAGTTCTCTGGCGTGGAGGGGTGCATGTCCGTTGAGAGGCGGATAGAGGGGGCCGCCAAGGTGTCGTCGCCGTCCAAGGTAACGATGCCCTGAGCCAAGGAGGGGCGCAAGGCCGTCAAGAGGCGGACAGAGGGGGCCACTGAAGAGTGTGGCAGTCGCCTGAGTTGATGATGTCCTGAGCCGAGGAGGTGAGATCTCTAGCCAGGAGGGGTGCACATCCATTGAGAGGTAGGTAGAGGGGGTTGCTGAGGTGTGGTCATTGTCCAAGGTGACGATGCCTCGAGCCAAGGAGGGGTGCACGTCTGCCAAGAGGTGGGCAGAGGAGGCCATCGAGGTGTGTGGCCGGCGAGGACACGGGGTTCCTTTCCTTAGTGAGAAGGAAAGGGAAGTGCACGCCTTAGCTCTCCTATCTACCCCTTCCCATGGGGGACAGAGCGCGTGGACCCATGCACAACTGAGGCTTAGTGTGGTGCTTGGCCAGCACCACAGAGCGCCCTGGTCTTAGTGAAGTGGCATTGTTCCCTTCAGCATGCATGTTCTACCATGATTTGTGCTAAGTAGAGGGCCAATGTTGGCTCTTCAGCTTGGATAAGAACTCGCTCGCTATTAGGGTCTTCCGAGGCCAAGGTCAATATCAAGGGCCACCCCGTTAGCTGCGGCCGAGGTCCCTTAGATCTCTTGTAAAAAAGGGGTGAGTAGGCGTGTGACCTCCAAAGGGTCGCATGCCTTGGGTCAACGTCCAGTTCGGGCATATAACCTAGGTTAAGGTTGTAGGCCGCAACCAGTCGATCGACCAAGGGGGACCTGGTGACTAGGCGTATGATCTCCGAGGGCCGTGTGCCTTGGACCGAGATCCAGTCCGAGCGTGTAACCTTAATGAGGGTTGTATGTTGTGGTTGGTCGCTCGATCGAGACGAGAATGTATACACTGAGGGATTGAGGCGAGGTGTTTCTAGCCATTTCGTTGGAAGCCTAGTTGTGGATTAGGGAAAGTATTAGCAGTCATTCCCATAGATGGCACCAATTGTTGATGCTCATAATGGGTTGAGGACAACTTTGTAGCTTCGCTTCCCATGGGGACGAGCTGGTAGATGGAAGAGTCCGAGGTCTGTTGAGGACGAGGACCAATGGAGTTTGAGGGCTGCTGAGGACGAAGACTAGTGGAGTATGTCCGAAGTCGGCCAAGGTCGAGGACCTGCGCGTGTCCAAGGTCGGCCGAGGCCGAGCACCTACGGATAAGGGAACGTCAGAGGCCCCGGGTGCTAACCCAAGGCGGGGACTCCGACGGTCAAGTTAGTGAGGGCATAGCAAAGAGGGCGGACAAAGCCTGAGTAGAGTAGCTCAGATAAGGTCTCCAAGAAGCTAGGGAGCTTGGAGTAGTGGGTTTCCATCCTAGATTTTAGATGGTTACCTTGAGGAGGGGTAGCCCCTATTTATACTTGGGACCACCTAGAGGTAGACGGGCGTGAACAGTCAGGATGCGATCCGGCCCTAGGAGCACAGCCATCCGAGGTCGTTGCATGTTGTCGCTCCATTGGTCTCGCATTGCACACCATCCTCAGCCGCGTATCGGCGTGCCACTGGCCTACCTAAAGCACTTACATCATTTAACCCCTCACTCTCAAGGCCGCGATGGAGGTCTTAGCTGAGGACCTCTGCTTCGATTGAAGAGAGTGTGTCATCCTTTCTAGGAGGCGTCGAGTGGCCTTCTATAGCGAGGGCCTCAGCTACAGCTGAGTTGGTGAGTGTGGTCTTCAGGCGTGGAGGTGCTGGCCTCGATTTTGGAGAGGGGGCCGCCGAGGGGTGTGGCCGTCGAGAGGTGGGTAGAGGGGGCCGCCGTCGAGAGGTGGGTAGAGGGGGCCGTCGTCCGAGGTGACAATGCCCCGGGCAGAGGGGGATGCCGAGGTGTGTGGCCATCGAGGACACGGGGCCCTTTTCCTCAGTGAGAAGGAAAGGGAGACGCACACCTTAGCTCTCCTGGCTACACTTCCCATGGGGGACAGAGCGCATGGGCCCGTGCGAGCGCCCTAGTCTTAGTGAGATAGCGTTATTCCCTTCAGTATGTATGTTCTGCCATAGTTTGTGCTAAGCAGAGATTTAGTTTTGATTTGGAAATATGAAAAAATTAGTAAGACCGATTCTGTTTCAAAAAAAATGATGATTCGATTAATCGAACCGTGAGCACCCCTGTTCATGGTTACATTGACTCTAATTGGATCGGTTTTAATTGACAATTTTTGTTTTATTATGTTTACTATAGTGATATCAATGTGTCTCGGCCCTAAAAGACACAGATAACTGTCTCTTGTCCTAGCGCGGAGGTGGAATATAGATCTTTAGTTGTTTTAGCAATTGAGCTGACATGATCACAAGTGCATTTACACAAAATTGGTCTTGATTCTACTTCGTCTCCTATCATTTGGTGCGACAATATTAGGCATACTTACCTAGCCTCAAACCTTGTTCATCATGCCGGCAGTAAATAAATAGAATTGGACTTTCGTTTTTTGGAAGATAAATCCAACGCCATCTTCTCCACGTCAGATTTCTCTCCATTGTGGACCAAACAACAAACATTTTTACCAATGCTTTTCATCTCAGTGTTTCACTTTTCCTAGAGAAAAGCGGACTATGACATTTCAGGCTTCACTTGAAGAGGCAGGTTAAAGAGTCCATCTCATACACATTCTCCATGCAACGTCACTCATACATTGTTCAGTTACATAATGTTTGCAACTATTTTTAGTTGTAAACTTAGTCCTAGCAAAAATACACACATCAATACAATTTGATATGGAGAAATCCATTCACTTTGGTGTTTTATCTATGCGTTTGTCAGGAGTTTCACCCTAAACTTCCTAATCCTTTTTCATTTAGGATCAAGGATTAAGGTATTAATATTGGGTTTTGCATCAGACAGTTTGGATATGGATACAAATATGATTATGCTTTGAAAATGCATGGATACAGACAAAAGATATAAAAATACATGAATACGCTAAGAATGTATATATATATCGATTACACTAACTTTAAGGTCAAAATAACAAGATGTATAGATATCATACAATTATGTTAATAATCCACTAGTCAAGAGTCCAAAAGTCATATTATAAAGATTTTTACAAGTTAACACATGCACAAAACTATTATTATGTTATATTCTATTTAACTCCAAGGCACATTAAAACATATGCAATTGTTATATTTTAACTACTATATTAATTATGTTCTATTTTACTATTTTTACGTTTTGACATTAACAAAAATGTCAATTAAATATTAAATTTTGAAATGTTTGATTAACAATATATTTACTTTTGTAAACAATAAATATTTTATTATAAAATGTGCATTAAAATACTAATTGATAATTTATAAAAATATATAATTCTAACTTAAAATATATCAAATTTATTAAAATTTCTAAGAAGCACATCATATGAACATTCATAATTTTCAATTACTAAAATAATTATTTCATTATTAACATTTTTATTTCTATAAATTTTCTGAAATAGTAAACCATTTTTTATATAAATGTAAATTAGTGGATTTGATAGATTCAATTTAATATTATATTCATGAATATTTTGTAAACAAAATCTTATTTTTGTAAATAATAAATATGTTGTTCTTTAATGTAAATTAAAATATCAATTAATAATTAATAAAAATATATTAAAATTTTAAGATACATATCATGTACAATCTTATGAATTTTAAGTACTAAAATAATTATTCTATTATTAATATTTTTATTAATGTTTATGAAATATTAATTTTAAATATTCTTTAATTCTAAGTTGGACTTGTTAAACATAAATATATTGTATTTGTTTAGATTGCGTTAACAACAAAGTTAATAAAATTTATTTTATTTCATTTATCATCGTAAATTAAAGGGGGCCTAGTGGTTCAAGATATGAAGCGGAAACTCGTGTTGCGATTGGAGTTTGAATCATGCTAATAGTATTTTTTAAATAGAAGCATGCATATCAATCTTTATCGACCGATATAGTGCGATATGCGCCAATGCTCATATGTTTCCCATCAATGATATAGACAATTGGACATATATCGTGTCAGTTAACCCACATCCTGTATCGATTCCCTATGATACTGATACAATACATCTGATACGGAGCATATCATATCGATATTTTAAACATTGCTTATGATTAACTTGTGTAATACAATCTCCCTTTTGTTCAATTCTTAACATGACCATAGACCAAACCATTTAACTTGGGAACAATGGGAAGAGCTCAGAAGGTGGGCCCCATCATCTTGGCGATGCAATTATCGTTAAAGCTTTCAAATAACATAAATGTAATCAGCTTAATACTGCATTTATTTGCAGTGTAAAACCTCATCCATGTAAAAGTCCACCATTGATTCAGATTTGTTGGCACTTGGACGGAGTGGAGTTTTACATCATAAAACCTCATCGATCGATTCAGGTTTTACATCGTTTTACGATGTAAAACCTCACTTATGGTAGAGTCTTACATCGATTATTATATTGATAATCAATTTTTTCAAAGCATAACGGTTTAGAAATTTTAAACAGTTCGGTGTGAAACTCCGTTGATGGATTTTTACATAGATGAGGTTTTATTATAACACAAACAAATGCAACCTAAGGAAATAACTAAAGCATTTAATACAATGCTGGCTACGTGTCCATTCATGGCATGTTATTTAAGATACCTACATCAAAAATTCAAGGAGCACAACTTTTTTCCATTAAAAATTGTCCAGCTTAGAGCGGTTTTACATGGGTTCCACCATTCACGTGGGATGGAGGGATGACACAATTCAAATTATGTGGAACCAGCCAATGCTCCTGGACGGCTGGAACAAGAGTCCTGGTCCATCCCTCCAACAAAGTAGCCAAAGCCAAGACAAAATACTTCCATGTATGACTAATAATCTAGGGAAGTTTCTGATTTCTATTTCCATTTAAATAGACCCTTGGATCTCGATTCAATCCAACATAAGTACACCAAAGTGGATACTGAGTGGCAGTACAAATGAGACAAAAATCAGTCACAAACAAACAGAAATTAAAGGACAAATTTCTTAAAGTACCCTTATGGTTTAGGGTACTTATGTTGTTTTAAAGTACCCCCAAGTTAACATTGTCAAAAAATGAAATGTTGAATTTTCTCTCCACTATTCCTCAAATTTTCAAAATAAAACCTAATTGATAAAAAAAATTCAGAAAAATGAAACGGATTGTGGCTCCGAAGATTATCGTCATTGTCACTGTCATCATGTGTAAACAACAAACCCAGTAGTTTCTGGGTTAACCGGAATATATTTATTAAGGACTCAGTCTTAATGAGAGAGTAACAGAACCATGGAACAAAAGAATATTAATGCAATGCTCCAGTACGCAAAACAGAATTCCATGACCCCAATTTAGAAAATAAGAAGTGGAATTAGGGTTTATGCAATAAATGCCAATGACAAGGGTGGGTTGAGTTTAATAAAGCTTAAGCTTCAACGAACATGGACTCCCCTAAGGCGCTCAGCTTGTAACTACAATCCAACCAAGGTTTAAAATACCGATATGCCCGATACAGAAAATCAATACTCATTCTTATTTTTTTTATTCTTTTTGCAATCGGTTCAGGGAGCCGGTTTAAAGCTCCTCCACCCCCTGAATCGGTCAGCCCCCCGATACACCCACTGTAAGGACACATCGGAGGGGTCTCGTAATAATACGTATCAGCTGATATGGGTCGATACATGTCCATACTTTGAACCTTGAACCCAAGCACAACCTTGAAAAATTAGAGGACAAAGGCGCAACAACCAAAGTGGGCTCCAGACCGCCCAAACAAAGATTATATGGAGGCATCACTTGTCGGAGTCCTGTAAGTAAAGGCGGAAGGCTCCGCCCTAGGAAATGAAGTTGATAGGAGGCATTCGAGATGCAGAGGAATAGGTGACGCTAGAGCTACCGGTGCTAAAGATGGGATGGTTCTAAAGCGGCACCCATTCAACTTCCTCCTTCGGCGTCGTTGTAGGTGTAAGGGCTTGCCGCTCCTCTATATCCACTTTGGGCATAGAGAAATCGAACCTCATCTGATGATGCTCTCTTCATTTTGTTACCTTTACTCACTGCTACTACAAAATACTACTTAACTGCACAATGGTTGATAACTTGGTTCTCAATCAATTTCCAACTGCTTGCAAATGGAATTTCAAGCATTACAACCCCTGGAACCGATATATAATGGTCGATTTATCGCTTCCTTATTTCTGTGTTTTCCGAAGAGAATAACAGAACAAATAAGCAAATAACTGAAAGGGTATTAGTATCATTTTCTCAAAATATAATAGTCACATGGGGTGGCATGTGAGCGGAGTAGAGGAATTATTCAATTGTCAGAGAACTTAAGGGTACTTTCACAGTAAAGGTAGAGTCAATCAATTTCATAAACCACTTAAGAAATTTGCCCTTACAAAAATAAGCAGATGAAAAACTGAACCTGGTGCAAATTTTACGAGATTCAGATTTGCCCCACAAACAAACAGAACCTCAGTTCCAGCTAGAACTTTTCATGGACCACTACCAATTTATTCAGTTCAATTTCAACAAAACCAAAAAATATTGCACAACAAGGGATTGGTTTATACACGTCAGCTGATCTAGACTTGAAATAAATAGTCATTTTAATAAATTTAAGTACAGATAATAATAAATTCTCTTCCCTTGAAATTCCTCCCTTGTGAAACAGAGGCACCAAACTGAAATCCTTAAACTAGAGTATTGTCTCGTTCTCAATGAAGCTCAAGCTGAAATCCTTAAATTTTTTCCCACCAATGCACAAAACTGTATCAGCCTTCCTAAAAAATTCCAAGGTAGACACCATACTCAATAAAGCCCAAAGTCGGGGCATGCTAAAATTGTATCCAGTAAGTACCATCCAGGCACAGGGGGGTAACCGTTGTCACATTGGCATCGCTCACCAACAGGCCAGACTATGGGATCACAAAGTCATTAATCTTTGACCCCATTTGCAGTATAAGGTAGTAATATTCATGTACTGTCCATTTCTCCAGCAGAAACATTAAGAATGGAGCTGTTGTTGATTATTCACAAGTTACTTTTCACTCCACTTGAACTTCACCATCTGAAGAGGTAGATGCATCCAATCAACTTTCCATAATTAACAGAATAGGACTAGATGAGGAATTGAGTATCTTACCTTGAAGATTGACAGCCAATTTTGCTTGAGCATCAGCATCAGAATTGAAGTCCTTCAGAACGAACACAATAAAGTTTCTGAGTGGGATAAATTTATGAAGAACCAAGATAAAGTGATAAACACAGAGAAAGCTGGTGAATATATAAAAGCAATGAACCAACAAAAAACATCAGCATCAGCATCCCAAAGCAAGAAGACAATCTACTTTATTATATTCCAATCAATTTTCTAATAGTTGTGTCATAGCATCAGTGTAGCATGTAATTTGCTTACTTATTAATAGTTAAAAAAGAAAATCCAGAAGGGGAGAATCAAATCAAAATGTAGCAGATCCCACCATTCAGGTTGTTAGCACCATAACAACATAAACAATGATAGCATCAGTGTAGCATGTAATTTGCTTACTTATTAATAGTAAAAAAAGAAATTTTTTCAGAAGGGGAGAATCAAATGAAAATGTAGCAGATTCCACCATTCAGGTTGTTAGCACCATAACAACATAAACAATGATATGTTTCTGCTTACTTCACTACAAACAACAGGATCCATCAACGTGATAATTATTAATTTATATTACCAATTAGGCCAGAAATGCAGCAATTATTAATTTTGCATTATAATCCTTTTAGATCTCTAGCAGATGACAGAGTTCAAATATTCCTAAAATGTATAAAATTATCCAGATACTGATAACAAGTACTATTGGAATTGAAACACAAAGAATTTGTGTACCCTGAGAACGTGACTAATCTCAAAAGACAGAAATTTATCTTTGAGCTCCTTGACCTCCTTTAACAAGTCCGACATGTTCTGGTTCTTGGTTTTCCATAGACCCTGAACCTGTTCCAGAACATAGTAGAGGAAGAAAAGAATTCAATAGGAATCTATTACCACAAAGTAAGAAGAAAAGTCTACTAGAGAGAAATACATAAATAGGGTTAAAGTACCACAGTCCACACACATCATTGCAAAAGTGTTGTCTTTGAGGTTGAAGAAGGTAATTCCGGATATCATTGAACACTATCAAGGAGCTTTTGTGAGTGGAAGACAAATTATAGACCAGATTTTAACTGCTAATGAGAGTGTGGAGAACTTTAAGAGGGATAAGAAGAAGGGAGTGGTCTGTAAGCTGGACTTGGAAAAGGCTTATGACCTGGTGGACTGGGAGATCTTGAGGAAAGTTTTAACCAAATTCGGGTTTGGGGCTAGATGGTGCAAGTGGATCATGGGCTGTGTCCGGAATTGTCATTATTCAGTGCTAGTGAATGGGCCAGTAGTAGATTTCTTTCCAGCCATTAGGGGTATAAGACAAGGAGACCCCCTTTCTCCTTTCTTGTTCATTTTAATTGTGGACGTTTTGGGGAAATTGATTCACAGAGCAGATTCTAGGGGGCTCATTAGAGGCTGGAGGGTTGGGAGGATGGAAACCCCCCTCACACATTTACAACTTGCTGATGACACAATTCTGTTTTGTGAAGGTGGTAATGTGAGGTTTATCAGGAATTTAAGGTTGGTGATACAACTGTTTGAGCAACTGTCCAATTTGAAGGTTAACCTTGGGAAAAGCTGTGTAGTGGGGTGGATTTGGAGGAGGGAGAGATCAAAGAGAGTGCTGAAGTGTTGGGGTGTGAAGTCATGGGGTGGCCTCTGAACTATTTAGGATTACCATTAGGTGATAATCCCAAGAGAGAGAGCTTCTAGAACCCGGTGATGGAAAGGTTTGAAAAAAGATTGGTATCCTGGAAAAAGAATTACCTCTCTCTTGGCGGGAGAATTACATTAATTAAGGCCACGCTTGCTAACTTACCCATCTTTTTCCTGTCGGTGTTTAAAATCCCAGTGAAGATTGCTAACAGATTAGAGAAGTTAATGAGAGATTTCCTATGGAAGCCTGGAGAAGAGAAGAGGGATCATAGAGTTAGCTGGGAAATAGTGTGCAGGAGTAAGTCGTGTGGTGGTTTGGGGCTGGGGAGTATTAGGAGAAGGAATATGACTCTGCTGGGGAAGTGGTTGTGGAGGTTTCCTATGGAGAAGGAGAAGCTATGGGCTAGAATAGTGGCAAGTATTCATGGGCTGGAGCACAACGGATGGGACGCTGGAATCAGAGCTAGGATCACAAGCAATTCTCCTTGGAAAGCCATTCATGACCTGCTACCAGTTTTCATTCCTAATATCAGGTATGACTTGAATTCCGGTAACTCCATAAAATTTTGGGAACAAACCTGAGTGGGGAGTGCCCCTCTAAAGGATCAATTTCCATCTTTGTACGCTCTTTCTGATTTGAAAAATGAGCCGATCTCGTCTTTCACCACCCCGTCCTCTTCCGCTTCTAGGATTGGGTGGAACTTGGGTCTAAGAAGAGATTTGAGGGATTCAGACTTCGACTGTATTTCGAGCCTTCTTGCACTTCTTGATAATGTTGTCTTAGACCCCACTAGGGCGGATTCTAGAATTTGGACACCTAACCCCAATGGCATTTTCTCTTGTGCTTCGTTCTTCAAAGTCTTATGTCAGTTCACCAGTCCTACCTTGTCCCCTCTTCCTGTTGGTGAGGTTTGGTGCAGAGCTATACCTCCTAGGGTTGGTAGTTTTTGTTGGGAAGCCTATCTGGAAAGAATCAACACTAGTGATCTACTCCAAAAGAAGAGACCCAATACTTGCTTGTCACCTCAGTGGTGTGTTCTGTGTAAAGCAAATGGGGAGACTGGTTTTCACCTAATGGTGTCGTGCCACTTCGCGAGGTCATTTTGGGATTGGGCTTTCTCCTCATTTGAATGCAGCTGGAATCCCCCATCAGACATGCAGGGCCTTTTCGCCCCCTCCTTCAGGTGGCGGTTAAAAAGGGGAAGGACAAGGTGGAGAGGACTAAGGACTGTAGTATGTTAGACACTGTGGGAAGAAAGGAACTCTAGGATATTCTTAGAAACTCAGAGAGGGACAACAGATTTGAGGGCTATCATACAGTTTAGGGCGGTACAGTGGCTGAAATCTCTGGAAATATTCACAGATTACACTGTGGATGACATGTTGAGGAAGTGGGGTGAAATTGCAAGTTGCACGCAGACCAAGTAATGAGCGTGGCTTGGACCCCCCCACCTAGTGGATTCTTGAAATTAAACTTTGATGGATGCAGTAGGGGAAACCCGAGACAATCAGGGATCGAGGGTGTTTTTAGAGATGAAAATGGGGACATCTCTGCTATGTTCTCAGGCCCAATTGGAGTGGGTGACTCCCTTAGAACTGAGATATGTGCAGTTATGGAAGGAGCCCGGAAAGCTAAGGAATTAAACATCACGAAACTTATAATTGAAAGGGATTCAGAGGTGGTGATAGGGTGGCTGACCAAAGAACAAAATGATCTTTGGAAGTATAACAATGAGAAGAGGAAATTCAAATGGCTGGTGCGGGAGATGGAAGTTAAGACATGTTGGATTAAGAGATAAGCTAATTCCCTAGCTGACGGTTTAGCAAAACAAGGGGCAGAAAGGGATTCCTTGTTTTGGGCTAAGTTGTAATGTTAGTGTCCTTGTATCTTTGTATTTTCTTCGTTCCTTTCTTGAAGTTCTTTGTGACTCTTGGAAGATAAGTGTGTTTGTCTTCCACTTGCAAATTTTCTACTGATGAATTAATGAAAGTGTTATTGATTAAAAAACAATTATATATACTAAAAGGAAAAGAAAAGGATGTCAATGTAAGTACATATTCAAAAAGAGAAGGATCAATAAAAGAAGCCAAGGTTTAAAATGCAAGTACATATTCAAAAATTTTGGAAATGTAAAAAATATCGAATGGAAATATTGTAAAAATTATAAACATGGTGGAAACATTGAAAAATATGCAATAGATGGAATGATATTTTATGAAATTATAAAAGCAGCATAGACACACCCTTTTAAATCATTATCTTGTTCCAAATCACTAAACAAAGCTAAGAAACTAAGATTCAACCAAATAATCTATTATACGTTCAGAAGTTGCCCTGTAAACCTTAAGATTCAAAGCTTAATGATAGAATGAGTTAAAGAAAATTTGAACTCATAGAAAATGTAAATGGTTGTAATATATCAACCAAATAATCTATTACACAGGGAAAAGCTAATATTTAACTTCATGCTTGAAATGAATATTGAGCTAGCTCAAAGTGGTAATCGTGTAAAGCAGGCAATAACATTGTTACTCCACATATCTAAAATGTTATCACCAACTTATGTTATAATACTATCTCTTGTACTCCATATAGTGCTGGTAGTGTCCATTGGGGAATATGTATGTCATGGAAACTATCTCTTGTACTCCACATAGTGTTGGTAGTGTTCATTGGGGATATGTCGATTCCGGTAAAATTGTGTCGCCACCCATAGAAATGGAAATATGTCGTGGAAATATTAGGGAAATTAGGGACATTTTAAACCATGAAAGAAGCAAGGACTAAAATAAACACTATTAGTCAAGCAAAAACACAGGAAACAAAGCAATTAAAACATTGATGCAATTGGGGAAAATAAACAGACCTGCATACATACAATTTTGGAGTCACCCTGCACGTGAATTCGTTTAACACCTTTCTTGAGAGCATATTTTAATCCTAAGAGCATTGCTCGATATCGAGCAATACTGTTGTTTGCAGTACCATCTACACCTTCACGCAATCGATAAATCTTCACAAAAAATGAAGGATAAAGTTTCAGAAAAGTTATTAGTAGGAAAAAAACATGGCATCTATTCAAGGAATTGCATACCACACTTCCATCTTCAGCTCGAAGTACAGCCCCAGCACCAGCTTTCCCAAGATTTCCTTTTGAAGCACCATCGAACTCAAGAATGCAGGACAACTGTATATGTACATGGTGATCAGGTCCATGTGCAACAGAACAATGGAATAACATGTAAGTTATGCATTGACTGACAAATTCATCACATAGAGTTATATAGCATAACACCTTTTAGCCTTTGAACAAAACCACTAGCATCAAGAATGTCTCACCAGTCACCATATGAGTTACAGTTGCTCAGATATTCTTTCCAGTTTGTTAGTTATATTTTCATTCAGTTGAACTTGAACAATTACAGAGGCATAATCACTGGTTAGAAAAATGAAAGATAAATGGGTAGTCCAATAGATGAAGAGTGACTGATTAGGAACAAGTAACAACACAGAACTGCCAGAAGTTTTCCTGTGAAGCCACTTGGGTGACCCTTTTCCCCTTACTGTTTAGAAGTTGATCTTTGGAAGAAACTCCAAATAGAATTTATTAATGGCTAAGCAATTCTCACTGTGTTGAGGTGGATTCCATTATATAAGAGTATTAAGTCTTAATACTGAGTCAATAATAGCACCTTCCTTGGGAGAATAGTGCAAGGACTCCTACTTAGGCTGAAGCCATCCAATTGGGACTTCTAACCTCAGGACGTGCTCAGATGTGTTAAGGTTCTAAATCCAAGATGGTAATAGCTACCCAGCCGGACCCTTTAAAGCTGTAGGAAATGAGGACTAGGGTTTTCTGAAATTTGAATTGCAAATTTAGAGCCAGTACTGAAACCAAGGGAAACCAGACCATCTACTAATTACTAACAGTTGAGACATTTTTATTACCCAAGGATCACACAGATTTCAAATATCAGATTCTGCAAGAAGAGTAAGGTCTTTAATGCATGGACATCTCAATTCCATTAGACATGAAAAAACAAATATCAAATTTGAGGTTTTTAGTGCAATAACAGGCCCTGAAGATGGACAATATACCTTTGATTAGCCAAGAAAGCAGAAACACAAAATGACTATCTTATCAAAATCTTTAGATTGAGACTTGAGAGAGATCTCTCCAAACAGTGTCTCAGCCTTTCTCATCCCCAAGTATCAGATTTAGCAAAGAAAATTTGAACAATTAGCAGGCCTTCCCCTTTTTTTTCTCATCTTAAAGAAAAAAGGCTTCTGTTCTATAACCTGTAATGAATTAGCTGCGGCAAAGGTGCCTTGTCATACCATATACTATAATTAAAACCCAAGTGCTATAGATAATAATGAAATGTGAAGGTAACATATCAAGTTGGCAATGGGACCAAAATAAATGAATTTCTGAGATTTGTTTTTCAAGTTTTCAAGAAAAAAATAGGTAGATCATAAGAATCAAAATTGAGTGTACAAGAGGAAATATTTAATGGCCAAGGAGAAACCAACGTTGCCCAGCACAGACACCAACTTCCCAGACATTACCAAGGAGACCATGAATACTCAACTCTCCACCACCCTACTCCACAATCTCTCTCAACATTCCCTATCCCTAGCCCACACTCCCTCTTGTTCCTACAAGCAATCTCCCACTTAATCTGATGGTCCTTTCTTTTCTCTGGCTCCTTAAGAAGCCCTTCATAAACTTTTCTACTTTCTTCACCTCCTGCAAAACCCTAAAGACGAAGAGGAAATAAACTGGCAAATTAGCTAGCAAGTGTCGATTTTATCAAGTTATCCTGCCTCCCAAGGAAATGTAATTCCTTTGCCAAATTTCCAACCTCTTTGCAAGCCTTTCTAACACTGGAATCCAGAAACTGCTCTCCTTAGGGTTTGCACCTAAAGGGATACTAGGTAGTTGATGGGCCACAAAATGACAGAACAGAACATGTTTCTTTTATTTAGATGCCCGATATTTCCAGCAATACCAACATTTTAAACCTTGGACTTTCCTTCCTCAACGACAGGATGTTTTCTCTTCTTTAAAGGAAAAAAAAAAAAAAAAAAAAAAAAGTATTCATCAAGCATTATGACAGAATCATACAATTTTAGAGGTTTCTTGTGCCTCAACTGAATGCTCTAATTTGGCATGCTTCCTCAAGGGATCTGACACAACAGACATAGAGCCAACACCTAACTGCAAAATGGTTTGAATATTACTATAGATAATACCATATTGAGAATAAATCAAGCCTACAGATTTGTGGGCAGAATTTTAATTGTAAACCTTTTGGGGGTCAGAAACCCAACTAAAAAGGATTGGGCATGTTATCCTACAGAGATTAATCAAATTCAATGAATGTTAATATTTCATATAAAAAAAAGAACAAAATCAAGCCTATCGATGCCCTGAAAGATTTGTCCTAGAATGCCCTCAAACCTATCGATTCTCAAACAGAATGTGTAGGAAATCTTGCATGAGAGCTTATTTCATATGCTAATTCCTAGCATCAAGTCATGAATTTCAGTTTTGGTACAAAACCAAGTATTGTCAGTGAAAATTCATGGAAGCATGAAAGGATTGTAAGTTTACAGATACAATAATTAACATGGTGTAAATTTTTTAACATGAAACAGACTTTTAAGAAATGGTGAATAAGCATCAATATACATTTAGCTCTTATCATATAACCAAAACCAATCAACTAATACAACAAATCCAAAAAATAACAAGAGGATCTTTTGTCCATGCCTAAAGTAGCATATGCCCAAAAACAACCATATGTCAACAATAGCCATAGAAAAGGAACACTAAATACTCAGTGGTTTATCCATATAATAAATTAACACATCCTTCAGAGTTAAAAAATAAAAAATAAAAAATAAAAAACATTAATTATACATTAATTAGTTGACCTGTATGATAACAATCTGTTAGTTTTTGAAAATATTAAGATTCTTTTGCACTATTCTTATACTTATTTTCCCATGAAATAATAATCAACATTTTAATTATGAAACCAAAAATTACAAATTACAACTAATCCACCAGCCTAAAAATGCTATTGATTCACAATTGACCTCACAGGAATCAATTAAAAACATAAATAGACTGTCCTTCCAATAGAAAAGGGCTGAAGTTGTAGCCACTATTTATGGACCTCAAGTGCTCCACCAACATAAAAACGGGGGGAAAGCCAGAGTTCATTGCAAGCACCCTCTGAGTAAGTCATTTTCTTTGCTTCCATGCCACAATTGGTCTTAATGCTTTTTACACCATTTTCTTTGCTTCTTTGTTTTTGTTGGGTGGTGCCTTATCACTGTCTCTGTAATCTTTTTCTTTTTCTTAATATATTTTATTTTTAACTTATCAAAAAAACCGGTAACCTCCTGAAGTACCATTGACAGATGAAGCTAAAGAATAAACACAATTGACCTTCAACTTATTGGACAAATCAGTAGCATCCCAATCTTATTGGATCTAGTTCCTGAACAAAGATGTTGTAGAGAATGAATTGCAAATTGCAATATCCTACCACATTGCTGTCTAATTCCAATGCTTCATGTGACCTCTTTTGTGGGGAATCCTTCTTAGATGTCTTGTCTTTAGGAGACACTGGTTGCTGAAAGCAAAAACAATAAACCAAATTTCCAAATTCACAAGCACTTCAAAGAAAAAGCATTCATATTTTTATAGTTTGATAAACACTTATAATCAAACTACAGTGAATTAGTTATTTCTTGAAATAAATGATAAGACACAATAAGAAAGCATACAGCAGTAAAATGAAATAGCAAAATCAAGCAACTCAGTTGTTACCAGTAAAAAGGAGGCACAAAATATGATTTAATAGCATTTGAAAACGAAAAAAAAAAAAAGAAATACATAAATCAGCAAGATATATAAAAGTCAGTGTCTAACAAAATTATAACGATGCAGTGTTTTCCTTTTCTTTTATGTTTTACCATTTTTCTTTTAAAGAACTCTTACTCTTACAGGATCCAACATCTACAATTTTATTTACTGGTTAAATTAGCTTCATAATTTTACTTGGTGTGCAAAAGGATATAACTTGCTATGCAATACCAAAAATAAATTTCTTTTTGTTCCATTAGTTTTCAGACTGCTCTGGGGAAGACCCTTATGCATTTAGGTGCTTTTTCCCATTTTAAAAGACTTCTAGGAATCAAGAGCCATTTTCTACCAGAACCAGAAGCGTGTTCTTCATTTGGTTTTCTTGAAAGCTGAAGTACAAACTGACCAAATTTAATATCTCCCAATGCCTCTAGGCACCATACAAACAGCCATCCTCCAGGGTAACATATGGTACAGGCATACAGTTTTTTTTTTTTGATCAGCAAGAAATCTTTAATTAATACCATAGAAAAAGTTACAATCAGTTACAAAAGTTATAGGTAGCAGAAAAGCATTAATCTAATCTGCTCCCACATACAATCAGTTACAGTTCTGCCCAGTACAATGTATATCTATTTGCCCCCTGTTTAGCTAGGGTATCCGCCATCCCATTTGCAAGCTTTCTTTTATAATTAAAATAATTTCATTAATGGAATAAATAGAAACATTACAAGCAATCCAATGAGAGGTGTGAGCTGGCACCCTCACCAAGATAGAGCAAACAAAAGCATTACATTACATTACAAATAAACTAACAGAAATAATCCCTGAAAGCCCCTGAAATACCTAATACAAAAAGACAAATTACAGCTGCATCCAAAAAAATTGAGCTCTATTCACCCCTTTTCTGCAAATTTTCCCAAGTGTTTATCGTTCCATGGAAATCTTTCCAACAAAACGCATCTTGGGTGGAATAGGTTTACACCAAATTTCTTTGAAAGGAAAAGGCTAAGAAGGAGAACTACACAAAGAGGATGGAAAAGACTATTGGGATTAGATATCTAAATACAATTATCCGATTGAGAAGGATCCAAGGAGACATGATCAAGAATCTCTAACAACAAAGTAGCAGACTCCATCTCGTGATCTCTCAACCCTCTCCTAAAACCTAGGTCCCAACTAAGACCAAACCTAGGGGAGACAAAGACAAATCTTTGAATAGGCTCCTTTATGAAATGGAGCAGGGAATACTATCCTTAAGAGCAAAGTTCCCAACCCAAACATCTCCCAAAACAAAACTGTCTCTAATACACCCATTATACCTGATACGAAATAAGAACTTGGGAAGGACACCATGAATAGCCTTCTAAGGTGAGGCTAGAATTGCCAACGGAAACAATACCAGGTTCCCAACCATTGCCTACCTGCCCATGTATACTCTCCATCACCTGACACCACAACTCCATATCTCACCAAAGACCATCTCCACAACCATTTACCGAACAAAGTTGTATTCTTCTTTCCAAGGTTACCAATAACCAACCCCCTTACTCCCTCTTCTTACAAACTATCTCCCATCTAACCAAATGATCTTTCCTAAGTTCAACTGGCTCCCACAAGAAATTTATCAAAAAACAAAAGGCTCCCACAAGAAATCTCTCATAATCTTTTCTATCTTCGGTGCCTCCTTTTGAAAACTAAGAGATAGTAAATCGGTAGGTTGACTAAGGTAGACTTTATCAAAGTTATTCTCCCGCCTAGAGAAATATAGTTCCTTTTCAAAACTACCAACCTCTTAGTGTACTTCTCTACAATTGGACTCCAAAACCTACTCTCTCGAGGATTATCTCCTAGGAGCATACCTAAATATTTCATCAACCAAGAATCAGCGGTACAACCTAGGGAAGCAGCTATATATCCCAACTCCTCTATTAACTTCACCCCGACCACAACTCTTCTCAAGATTTATCTTCAAAGTCGATAATTCTTTGAATAATTTCACCACACACTTTAATCTCATTGCACTTTGGGGATCATTTCCTCCACCAAAAGATAATCGTATCATCAACGAACTGCAAATGGGTTACAACAGTAATATTTCTTCCAATCCTCCATCCATTGATGTGTCCCATCCTATCTACCCTTGAAATTAACCTACTAAACACATCTGCATTAGGGTCAACAAGAAAGGGGACAGAAGATCAACTTGTCATAACCCTCTAATAGCTTGGAGAAAATCCTTGATCACTCCATCTACCAAGAATGAGTAATGGCAAGTTTTTATACAACCTTCAATCCAATTGAACCATCTTCCCCAAACACAGTTTCACAAAACCTCGAAAAGGAAAGACCAATCTTCCAAATCATAGGCCTTTTCAAGGTCTAGTTTACACACAAATCCTTTTTTCATAGCTCTCCTCATTTCCTCCACACACTCATTAGCTGTCAAGATTTGGTCTGTGATTTGCTTATCTTGAGTGAAAGCCCCTTGAGGTTGACTGGTTATGGAAGAAAGGGCAAATTTTAACCTTAATGACAACACTTTGGCCACAATCTTGTAAATTCTAGTAACCAAACTAATGGGCCTAAAATCCTTTGGGCAGAAGGCATCCGGTTTCTAAGTAGCATTAATACAAAGACTGATATACTACCTATCCACAAATTCATTGAAAACTTCCCAAGAAAATCTTTTATTATCTACCAAGTCCCAACATTCTTGATAAAAATCCATAGTGAAAACCATCCAGACCTGATGCCTTCAATCTATCCATTGAGAATACTACCTCCTTTATTTCCCTCTCCAAGCTTTCGGCCCTCTGCAAAGTTATTTGTTGCACGAACCAACTCACCATACAAGAACCTTTTTGGTCCGATTCCCCTTTCAAATTCTTCATTAATGGAATTGCCAAAGACCATATCTTCCTCCTCTTCTTCTTCTTCTCTTTGCCTTTTCCTCTTGATCCACAGGATGAAAGAAATCACACCCAAGCCACTAATACTTGCCCCAACAACCACTCCAACCACCATTTTTGTCTTCCAATTCGTTCCCTCACTCGAATCAGACGACTCTACTTGTAAACTCGAATAAAAATACCAGGAGCGAACCACATGAAGCTCACCTGTTAGACCTGTGGAACCAGAGAACCCAACCACAACCCATTCCGGTAGGTAATTCTTCAGATCAACTTTAAAAGAGAAGCTAGAAGTTGGATTGTCAGCGTAGGTCCAGGGAACACTCAAGTTTTTTGTACTAGAGTTATAGCTAATATTAGCTATAGTCATTTCCCCATCCTCGAAGCTAGTACTAGTCCAGTTAGCAGTTGCTACTGATCTAGCTGAGTTGATGTCAATACCTACATGATAGGGTATTAAGCTCCAATTTTCTCCTGAGGGTACTGGGTCCCATTCATTTCCGTAAGTATCAAACTCCATGGCAACAACTCGATTTTCTAAAGGGTCGAGTTCTCTGTATTGTTTAAAAATACCCATAGCGCAGCATCTAGAAGGCAAGGCGGAACCATTGGGAGCGAGGAAGAAGGCCATTCCATCAGCATATCTTTTGTCATTTAATGAATCAATGTAAAAAAAGAATTGAGTGGTGAAGTCTGTGAGCGTTCCTGTTTCCTTGTTCCAAATCTCTCTCTTCTCTTCTCTCCTCTCTTCTCTCTTCTCTCCTCTCTTCCTCTTCTCTTCTCCTACCTCTCTTCTCCTCTGTTCGGCTGTTAATATGGTATCAGAGAGGTTCTGCTAGGCCTGTGAGCAGATCGAACAAGCTTCAACCTGCTGTCTTCTTCAACTGAGATAAAAAAAGTGCAGACCTACGACTGGTACAAATTTTTTTTTAGTGTTTTTTTCCATTTCCTTGGTCATGTACCAATAAGAAACTATATGATTCCAGACTGCTGAATGTTTTCTGAGAAGCTGTGAGGTTCGAACTTCTTTTTTTATGGATCGTGTGATCCCATGTCCGAGAATTCAGATCTGTAGGTCGTGGATGACCTGATCTTTTAACCCTTGTGGTGTAACCATACTGGTTTATGATCCCTCCTAGCAGTCGATGTGTTTGGAGTGTCTGGAAGTTGGTGGAGTGTGACTGCTAGGTCAGATCAGCTCTGAGATCATCCTAAAATCTTGCTTTTTTTGGACAACCTAGGCTGGTTTGTGGTCAGATTGTGTCTAGATTGCAGTGTGTGCATGTGGGCTTCATCCTTGGTGTTTCTAGGACTGTTTGTTTGGTGATAGGAGGGATCATAAGGTGTGTGTAAAGTCTGAAAGGTGTTTGAATTATGTCCTTTGAGAATTCTGCAACTTCAGGAATTTCAGGAGGTCAAAATGGAATGAGTGGGGGCATGGATGAGTTTCCCCATGGCTGTAATCCCCTTTGATGGACTGAACTATCTTGAATGGTCTAGGGGAATTAAATATTATATTACTGATAGAGGAAAAATTGGGTATATTAATGGTAAAATCAAGGAACCAATGATTGGTAGTGTTGAACATGACAAATGGGACCAAGAAAATAGCATGGTGATGTCATGGCTCTTGGTTTCCATGCTGCCACAAGTAAAGAAGACCTTTATGTGGGCTGAAACAGCTTGTGAAATATGGGAACAAGCAAAATCTACCTATTCAGAACAGAGACACTATGCAAAGATATATCAATTACAAGCAGAATCCTCCACTTGCAAGCAAGGGGAGAGGACTCTTTCGGTGTACTATTCAGACTTAACATCAATTTGGAAGGAACTAGATCATTATCAAAATGTGAATTGGAAGTGCGATGAGGATGCAAAGGCCTACAAATCACTTGTTTCCCAGCAACGGGTATTTGCCTTTCTTTTGGGGCTGAATCCTACATATGAATACATGAGGGTACAAATCTTAGGAAGTAAGAACCTACCTTCAGTCCAAGAAGTTTATGCCCTAATTCAATCTGAAGAGAGCAGAAGAAGTGTGTGAATTGTACAAAAAGGGAACCGATTGCACTAGCTGTCCGAGGGGGTACAAGTTCAAATGTTGGAGGTTCTTTGGTGCACTCACTGTCAAAAGTTCAGGCACACTAGAGACACATGTTGGGATCTTCATGGCAAACCGAAATGGGCTCAGAAATTGAGTAAGAAGTCTGATCCGAGTAAGAAGCCAACCCAGCAGAGTCAGAAGAAATATAACTCAGCAAATGTGGCATCTCAAGAGACTAGTCCCATGGTACCCCAAGAGCGACACTCTGGTTCTGACCCCAAGGAAGAGATCATCAACTCCTTTCGTGACCACTTGGAATTATATGGTAGGACACTTCACCAGATGGATTATGGCCCTACTCCTTCTACCTCCTTTGCATCTACATCAGGTAACACTACCACTACCTTCCATGTGTCACCTCATACATCTGATTACCCTTGAATAATTGACTCTGGAGCCTCAAACCACATGACTGGTAAGTCAAATTTATTTCAAGCATATAACCTCCTTTCTGGGAGAGATAAGGAGAGATTGGCTAATGGGTCTTATTCCACCATAGCTGGTCAAGGAACCATCTTCCCTCCTCTTGGTCTTACCCTCTCTAATGTGTTGCATGTTCCTAAATTACCTATCAATTTACTTTCCATTAGCAGTATTACTCATTCCTTGAATTATTCGGTAACTTCTTTCCTTCTTCGTGTGACCTCGGCGAAGATGATTGGTAGAGGAAGCATGGTGGATGAACTCAACGTGTTGGAGAATAAAGCTAGTCTTGCGGCTATAGAATCTTTAAGTTTTTCTAGTGAGAGTCATGCCTACTTGTGGCATAATTGTCTTGGTCACCTTTCGTTTTAAGTCTTTAAAACTTATGTTTCCTGAGGTGTTTAAGTCATTGTTAGTTAGTAAATTGCAGTGTCATACATGCCAATTGAGCAAACATTGTAGAAATTCCTTTCCTTTAAGAAATAAAAGATCTGAATTTCCTTTTCATATTGTCTATTCTGATGTTTGGGGCCCTATTTCTCTACCTACTAAGACTGGATATAAATATTTCATTACTTTGACCGATGACTACTCTAAATATACTTGGGTGTATCCTATGCGATCTAGAGATGAAGTGCCAAATATTGTGAAAAACTTCCAACGAATGGTTTTCACTCAATTTCAAATTGAAATTCACATTTTCCAGTCAGACAATGCAAAAGAGTACTTCCATAGTGATCTCACGGTGTTTTTTGCTTCGTGTGGATCTCTTCATCGCAGTTCTTGTGCTAGGAGACCTCAACAAAACGGTGTTGCTGAAACGAAAAATTGTCACCTACTTGAAATAGCTCATGGTTTATTACTTCATATGAATGTTCTGAAACGTTTTTGGATGAATGTTGTTATGCGTGCTGTATATATCATCAATCATATGCCATCTCAGTTACCAGAGTATAAGGCCCCATATCAACACTTGTTTCCTACAGCTCCGTTGTCCCCCATTCCAATGTGTGTCTTTGGGTGTCGTTGCTTTGTTCATGACTTGTCCCTACTCGCGGTAAATTCGATCCCCATGCCACTCTGTGTGTTTTTCTTGGTTATCCGTTATCTCAAAAGGGCTACCACTGCTATGATCCTGCTTCACGCAAGTACTATGTCTCCATGGATGTATCATTCTTTGAGAGTCAACCCTTCTTCTCGGTTTCTCCTCAAGGGGAGAGTAGGGTTGAGGAGAAACACACTCAAGTTCAACTACCTCATCTTCCTGACCCTTCTCCATTTTGGGTCTTTCTTCGCCACCATAAGAGCCAGCAGAGTTCAAGTGCCGTGGAACCTGAAACTATGCAACCAATATCATCGGACTCTCCAGAGGTAGATCCTCCTCATCAGCCAGGTACACTTGTTCCCATTGATATGCCTGAATCTCTTAACATTGATCCTCCTGTTGTTAATGATCTTCATGTTCCTATTGCTAAGAGAAAGGGTGTTAGGTCTTGTACAACTAAACATCCTATCTCTCACTTTGTGTCCTATGATCATATTTCACCTTCATACCATGCATTCCTTTCCTCTATTGATAGTGTCTCTGTTCCTAAGAATGTGGCAGAAGCTTTATCCAAACCTGAATGGACAGATGCAATGAAGGAAGAAATTAATGCCTAACACAAAAATGGCACCTGAGAGTTAGTGGATCTTCCTGAAGGGAAGGAACCAGTGGATTGCAAGTGGGTATTCACAGTAAAACATAGAGTTGATGGTTCAGTAGAAAGATACAAAGCTAGATTGGTGGCCAAAGGGTTTACACAAGTGTATGGAGTAGACTATGCAGAGACCTTTGCTCTAGTAGCCAAGATGAATTCAATCAGAATCCTCCTCTCACTGGCAGCTAACCTTGATTGGGAACTTCATCAGTTGGATATCAAGAATGCATTCTTGAATGGTGACCTAGAGGAAGAGGTTTACATGACTCAACCTCCAGGTTTCTATGCCAAAGGTAGTAAGCAGAAGGTGTGCAAGTTAAAAAAAAATCTTTATATGGGTTGAAGCAATCACCTCAAGCCTGGTTTAGTAGGTTTCATTTAGCAGTGCAACAGATGGGATTCAAACAATGCCAATCAGATCATACTTTATTTGTGAAAAAAGGTGAAGGAAAAATTGCAGCTTTAATTGTCTATGTTGATGACATAGTAATCATAGTACTGGAAGACTGAAATACAGAAGCTGAAGAAATTCCTAGCCACTCAATTTGAGGTGAAAGATCTAGGCCCCTTACGTTATTTTCTTGGAATTGAAGTTGCCCACTCAAAAAGGGGCATCTTTATTTCCCAAAGAAAATATGTACTAGATCTATTAGAGGATACAAGCAAGTTGGGTGTGAAACCAATTGATTCACCCATTGAACCCAACCATCAGCTAGGAGACAGTCAGGGGGAGTGTTTGAAAGATGTAAAGAAGTTCCAGAGACTTGCAGGAAAACTCTTATATTTGTCTATGACCAGACCTGATATTGCCTATACAGCGGGTGTTCTTAGTCAGTTCATGCATAATCCTAAGACAACTCACTTTGAAATTACAGAAAGAATCCTTTGATACCTCAAAAAGTTCCCAGGAGTTGGTTTGCTTTTCCAGAAACATGGGCATTTGAAAGTGGAGGTGTATACAGATGTTGATTAGGCAGGGACAATCGATTACAAAAAATCTACCAGTGGGTATTGTACTTTTGTGGGAGGAAACCTAGTCACCCGGAGAAGTAAGAAGCAAAGTGTGGTGGCTAGATCCAGTGCTGAGACAGAATACAAAGCCATGTCTCATGGAGTTGCTGAAATGATGTGGACAAAAAAATTGTTAGGAGAGTTGGGTTTTGTAGTTAACAAACCTATGTCACTCTATTGTGACAACAAGGCTGCTATCAACATTGCTACTAACCCAGTCCTCCATGATAGAACAAAACATATTGAAGTGGACAAGCATTTTATTAGAGAAAAACTTGTGAGTGAAGAAGTGTGCACTCCTTATGTTAGTTTAGAGGAATAACTTGCAGACATCTTCACCAAGGGCCTTCAGCACGTGCGGCATAATAATTTGTATGACAAGTTGGGCATGATTGACATCCATGTCCCAACTTGAGGGGGAGTGTTGGAATGTTAACTTTATTTATTATATATGTATTCTACTGAATTAGGGTTCGTTTGGACAAACTAAAGCAGTTTTTTCTTTTGTTTTTTATGTTGTAACTTAAGTAGGGGCATAAGGGTCCTTTCCCTTCTAATTATGGTCACCCTATATATATTAATATAAGTTGGCGCCGCCAGCACTGTAGCGGCACTATAGCAAACTCTAAATCCCTCTCTTCTCTTCTCTTCTCTCCTCTCTTCTCTCTTCTCTCCTCTCTTCTCTTCTCCTACCTCTCTTCTCCTTTGTTCGGCTATTAATAGGTTCCAAATTTCTTCTCCTTGATCCCTACCTACAATCCAATTCCCCATTTTTTTTATGAGTAAAGAGATAAGATTCATTAATAGAGAATTAATGCAATTACAAGCTTCCCATGGAGAAGCACGAGCTACGTCCCCTCATAATAGCAGGAAGAAAGACAAAAGAAAACAGAAAACAAAAAACAGGAAACTGATTCAATCTACAATTGAGCCCAATATAAGCTTTCCCTATTTACCCCTTGCTTTGTAAGGCCATTAGCCATAGAGTTAGCAGATCTCCCCACCCATTGTATTCTCACTGTGAAACTCCTTGTCAGGCAGTTGAATTTTTTAATTTCATTCTTAAAACACCACAGTATAGAGTTCAGGTTTTGTAGCCGCCCCACTACCACCTTGGAGTCCCCTTCTATTATCAGATGTTCCACACCTATTTGCACAGCTAGCTGTACTCCTTGGATAGAAGCTGCAAGTTCCACCCTAATGGAGTTTCCAACTCCTATGAGCCCCGAGTAGATAAGAACCACATTCCCAGCCTCATTCCTCAGTACCCTCCCATCCCTGACGAACCTAGATTACCAAGACTACTTCCACCAAAGTTCAGCTTCAAAAAGCTCTCAAGAGGGGGTTCCCAAGTCAAACTCACTTTACCAGTTCCCCATTTGAACCTCTGCCATCTCCAACCTCCCCCACTACCTCCTTCCCTCTCCCCTCTTGATAGGTCTCAAGCAATGGTTGTAGATTTGTAGGTCAAGTAAATCTATCACAAGCACATAGAGATCGTTAGCATCCACAACCTTCAATAAATGCAAACATGGAGACGAAGACCCAAATGGGTCAAAGGAGCCAACAAGACTTTCTAGGTTGGTAACCAAGTTCAGGGTCTTAATCCCAATCATACAGGTCTGAAAAAAGGGACTTTGTTAGGAAGCACTTCTACCCTCTTGACCTTGGGAGTCTTTCAGATCCCTTATTGGTTTATCTCCAAATTGCGTCAGAGGAGAGTTTCGTTCCACATTCCATACACCCTTTCCTTGTTGGAGATATGGTAGCAACTCATCACCATTGAGATTGGTGTCTTGCTCTTTGTTTGTGGCACTTATTGGTGTATCTCCAAATTGCTTCAGAGGAGAGTTTCGTTCCACATTCCATACACCCTTTCCTTATTGGAGATATGGTAGCAACTCATCACCATTGATATCGGTGTCTTGTTTTGTTTGTAACACTTACTTTTCCCAATTCCCAGATTGACCGTTGCAGTGGCCATCATCGTAGGATTCTTGGACCTCTGGCCATCCGCTCCATCATCTTCTTGTTCTAGAAAAAGTTGCTCTGTGGTGAAACTAGCATGCTCTTTGCCTCTTGCATATCCACTTTCTTTCTCAAGTCCACACTTGCAATACTCGAGTCTTCCGATGAGATCGAATCATCATCATCCTCAAATTTTGACCAGTCATTCTTTTAATCTGGTTGTTGAATGTCATCCACCATCTTCTTGCATTGTTCAGGGGAGCCAACCTCCAAAGCCTTGCTAGGCATCCACTGCAGGCTACAACTAGCATTCTTATGCCCTACACTTACATTCATCTTGTTTGGTCAACAAAGACGACAATGGACCATCATTGCCCCAATCAAGCCAGGCACATGACCACTTAATATCTCATGTCCCTTACCAGATTGGACTGAACTCCATCCGGCCCACTACTTATATTTGCAGGCTTTGAACTATTATGCCTAGTTCTATTGGTCAAAAAATTACGCCTAATTGACTTATACTCCACCATTCCCACATAATTACTTAAATTTCCATGCAATAGGACCTAGTTCAGTGCTTCTGCATAGTTTGAATCAACAGTCCAGTTTGACCCAAATCTCTCCCTACGACCCTTTAGCTTCCCATTTGAAATCCTTGCACATGTCAATGGCCATTAATAACAATGATCAACACTCGATTGATTGCCAAGTAAGTTGTCCATCTCTATCCCTTCATCTTCCTCCTACAAGCTTCCTTCCACATTGAAGCTTCAATGGAGGTTGTGAACCAGGCAAAGTAAGACATTCCATTTATTTCCACTTTTCTAGGAAATAGGAATATGTTCAGGCTTAACTACACTGCAAAGTGAAGATCATAGTCAAAGAACCCGTCTAAATGTGTGTACTATAGATAGATGTTAGGGAGCTAGACAACTCTTTCGTCCTTTACTTCCATGGAGGCCTCATTATTTTGCCAAGAAATTGTTTACCTGGATAAATGCATTTACCTTGGGAACTGGTGAAATGTTACACATCCCCGAGTAAATGCATTTTAGCCCCACAATAGTTTGGCCAATTTTCCCCTTCCATGGATAAGTGATTTACCCACCTGGGAGAAGGGTAAAACTTAACTGAGGAAGTGACCAAAAATTTACAAGAGGGAAAGTTCAGTTTCTATGGAACGTATGAAAGTTGATCAACCTCCCCATTAACCAATTCCCTTCCACCACCCCTACCGGCAAAAGAACAGGACTGTAAATTTGGTCACTCAAAATATTCTATTTGGCAAGGGAAAAGAATTATATCTAAAATATCTACATGTTTACCTTTGAAAGAGAACTTTCAAAAAAAATAATGAACATCAATATCATTTTCCATTTTTTATTGACCAATTTACTTTCATGAAGAATAGAAATTCATACCAACCAAGCAACTCCAAAATAGCATCATAAATACCTATACAACCATAAATTTCTTCAAAAAGAGATTCTTTTGGTACATCACCTGAAAAGGACAAGGAATAAGAGCTCCAAAAAGGTCCTCTGTTACATCCTTAGCACTGATGGAATACATAGCATTCTTGAGCCCACGTGCAACAAGAAACTCCTCAGCTTCCTTGGGCAGAGAATACCCTTCGTACGCATTGACTGAAGGATCACATACCTATGACCGTAAAAAAGGGAAAAATAAAGAAAGATATGACAATCATCTGTGATCTATCCATATGTAATAAAGTTAAAATTAAAAATCTAAACATTCGAAAGCATGTTGTGGCATGCAAGTGTTGACCTCTTCTGGATGTATTTCAAAATTTTTAAAACAGGAAAAGCAGCAAATATCATAAAATCAAAATCTGGATAAAGTACATATGACCAAAATAACATACCAAGCAAATGTCCAACAACCTTCAACTCTTGTGAATGTAAAAACATCAAACAGTCAAATGACCCAGAAAAAATGGTTTGGTAGGGAGGAGTCTCATAAATGGATGGGCAGTTCACTTAATGCATAATTATGCATCTCAAAAAGTGTCTTTTTTCCCTCACTAGGATATAACATTATCAATACCACAGAATTAACATAACCTATTTAACAAACTAAGTAACCATTTGACAGAATTAGTAATTTATTATCAGTAAGAAGAAATTTCCATATCAAGAAATGGCAAAATCAGATATTTCTTTCCAGCTGAAAAAAGAAAAAAAAAAAAAAAGAGATATCAAGTTTTCAAGAGAAAATAGATGGACTTTTCTGAGTGTTGAAGCTTTAAAGCACACTAAAATCATCAAAGAAACACCCATTTTTGAACTATCAAAGCAAGTGCTCGATCCTAGGTGATGACAAGGTTTGCTTAGAGGATCAAAATTGAAATATACTATTTTTAAAGCAGTACCGATATTAACCAATTAGCATGAATGGTAAAAACAAGTTTCAGGGTTTTTCCCAACGTCAAGATATTCCTGTCTTTATTTTCTGTGACAGAACTAAAATGTCATTTTTTTCTTTGCTTCCAGAACTAAAATGACATATTAAAGAAGTACTTTTGTATAATAAAAAAAGTACCATAGGTTTAATGATTAATAAAATCCCTTATTGCCACTGACTGCCCAAATCTTAATGTAGTCAACACGAATCACAGCTAGGAAGGTTGACTGCCTACATGCATTGCATACACAATTCATTAATAACTTTATAGAAAACCCTTCAAGAAGAAATTTTTGAGGAACTAATCAATTGCAACAATAATGTAAAGATCAGAGTCTAAAGAAGCATTGGCCTGAAAAAAAAAATGTTGCAGCTTATAGACTTGCTAGAGTATTAATGACTTGATCAAGATGCAAAGACACATTCAACAATAGCAATTCTACTACCATATGGTCCTTGAAGTGATATTCATATCTGTAACAGAAACTAATGTGCAATAGTGCAAGTTGAGAAACCGGTAGAGATATCATGAAGAAAAAAGATCAGCATTCACTATTTCCTTAACCACGGACCAATAACATGCAGCCGTGGAAGAAAAAAACCTTGACCTAACAAAATGCTCAGAAAGCAAAAAAGGGGGTTGATGATTCTAAAAGTATGTAGCACAATTCAACGAATTGGAAGGAAGCATTGCAAGAAATGTGAAACTCCACCTACAGAATGGGAATCAAACAGATAACAATAGTTTACAAGGCAATGTATGAATTACCGAAGATCCAACTTGAGCTTGGCAATCAGTTAAAGTCTTACAAACACCAACGATATCCCCCTTGCGAACAACATAGAAAGCGCCTTTCTCAACTTCATCCATGGCTGATAGCCCAGGATGCGGCTTCGATGACCGAGAGGCACGCCCACTACCGCTGCCACATGGGGTGGTAAAACACTGAACACGAAATCTCGTCAACATGAAGTGTAAGTTAATGGCCTTAATACCAGAATGGTCTATGCTTCTTTTCCATGATGAACTACAAAAGGCATAGAAAGAACGCTTCATGATGAAAGTCTTTGATCATATAGCCGCAGAAGACATGTACAACAAGCAGTTCATCACAGAGTAGTTTTCCCACACTTGTCCAATTTTCTGGTAAGAAAAACATTTTCAGGTTACATTTTATGGCGAAAAGGAGGACCTAGTGGATCGGAAAACCAAACGAGATTTCAATGGAATCACACCTTTGTCCCTTTCTCCGAGGAAGGAAAAATATAATAATATGAGCATACGAGAATGAAATATAAGAAAAGGCTGGTAAAAGAAAATAAGCTACCTCGATTGATCACTTGTAAAGCTGTGGGAGAAACGTTAAAAGCCTCCCCTTAAATGAGCTCTTTAGTGGACCTAAAGGTTTTAAAAACTGACCTGGAAACGGAATCGTTTTAGTTACCAATTTCTGGTCAGTGATTCGAATGCTCGGGTCGAACAGTTTGCATTATGACAAAATAGTAAATAGTCATATATGAGAAATGAGAAATGAGAAATGGAAAAGAGAGCCTTTTGTAGGTTGAGAAAGAATATAAGAAAGAAAGAAAGAAAGAAATGAAGGGGAAAGGTAAAAAAAGGAAAAGGAGAGAGAAAATGAAGGAAAGAAAGAGGAAAGGAGGGAAGAAGAAGGAAGAGGAGGAGAATGACAGATCTGAGATCTAAGAAGGTGATGGCAACAGCGACGATGAGATGGCGATGGCAATAACAACGCAAATGACAGATCTGAGATATGAGGTATGAGTTGTCAGATCTCATTGATTTTTCATTTTTTCTAAGATCTTAGATCTAAGATCTAATAAAAAATGAAACATTTTTCTCAGATCTCTCCAACTTTTCTTCTTCTTCTTCTTTTTCTCTCTCAATCTCAAAGTTTCTCCCCTCTCTGCAATTTCTTAAACCACAAACCGTTGTCCAGGTCAAATGAATTGACGGTTCGACCACCCGGGTCAATGGTTTTCTAACGAAGTCAACGGTTTTTTACTCAAGAACGGGTCAAGGGTGAAACAAAACTGGGGAGGAGTTTGACCGTCCGGGTCAAGGACGGTTCAAAAACATTGGGGAGGATTTTGACCCCGCAAGACAAAAGCTGAGAGGAAATCAACATTCATTGTAATGATAATAGGTTTTAGCGAGTCCTAGGGGTGGATTCGGTTCGAGCCGAGTCGAAAATTTGAGTATTTGAGCTCAGCTCTGTAGGAAAATGTAAGGCTCGAGCTTAGGCTCGAGCAAAATGCAAGGCTTGAGCTTAGGCTCGAGCTCGATTCGATTACAAAATTCACAAGTTCGAGCTTGATTCAGCTCGAGCTCAATTATGAACCTTCGAAGTCCCAACTCCAATCTATAGAGAAGAACCCCAAATCA